>NC_064818.1:1546375-1578887 GCF_023721935.1 Panthera uncia
TTCTTTCTTTCTTTCTTTCTTTCTTTCTTTCTTTCTTTCTTTCTTTCATGTCTGATTACTGTGGCTAGGACTTGCAGTACTATGTTGAATAAAAGCAGTGAGAGTGGACATCCCTGTCTTGTTCCTCATCTTAAGGGAAATTTTCTCTTTTTCACCATTTAGAATGATATTAGTGATTTTTTTTTTTTAATATGGCCTTTCATATCTGGGAGTATGTTCCCTTTAAACCTACTTTGATGAGGGTTTTATCATGAATGGTTGTTGTACTTTGTCAGGTGCTTTTTCTGCATCTGTTGAAATGGTAATATGGTTCTTATCCTTTCTCTTGTTGATGTGATGTATCCCATTGATTGATTTGCAAATATTGAACCACTCTTGCCCTACAGGAATAAATCCTACTTGGTTCTGGTGAATAATTTTTTAAATGTATTGTTGGATTTGGTTTCCTAATATTTTGTTGAGGATTTTTGCATATTTTTTCATCAGAGATATTGGCCTGTAGTTCTCTTTTTTGAAGTGTCTTTATTTTGTTTGGGATCAGTGTGATTATGGCCTCATAGAATGAATTTAGAAACTTTCATTCCTTTTCTTTCCTTTTCTTTCTTTCTTTCTTTCTTTCTTTCTTTCTTTCTTTCTTTCTTTCTTTCTTTCTTTCCTGTGGAATAGTTGGAGAAGAATAGTTTTAACTCTTCTTTAAATGTTTGATAAAATTGACCTGGGAAACCTTATGGTCCTAGACTTTTGTTTTGGGGAGGTGTTTTTTTGTTTTTTTGTTTTTTTTTTTTAAATTACTGATTCAATTTCATTGTTGATAATTGGTCTGTTCCAATGTTCTATTTCTTCTGCTTCAGGTTTGGAAACTTACATGTTTCTAGGAATTTATCCCACTTCTTCTAGGCTTTCCAGTTTGCTGGCATATAATCCTTCATGTTTCTGTAGTGTTGGGTGTTACTTCCCTTATTTCATCTCTGATTTTATTTGAATCCCCTTTATTTCTCTCTTTATTTTCGATGAGTCTGGCTAAAGCTTTATCAATTTTTTTGATCTTTTCAGAGAACCAGCTTCTGGTTTCATTGCCCTGTTCTGTTATATTTTTAGTTTCTATTTTGTTTATTTCTGCTCTAATCTTTATTATTTCCTTTTTTCTGCTGGCTTTGGTTTTGCTTGTGCTTCTTTTCCTAGCTCCTTTAGGTGTAAGTCTAAGTTGTTTATTTGAGATTTTTCTTGCTTCTTGTGCTGGGCCTGTATTGCTATACACTTCCCTCTTTGAGTCTCTTTTGTGCATCCCAAGGATTTTAGACCATGTGTTTTCATTTTCTTTTGTTTCCGTGTATTTTTTAATTTTCTCTTTTACTTCTTGATTGACCCATGAATTGTTTAGTAGCATTAACTTTAACCTCCATGTAATTGTATTCTTTCTAGACTTTTTCTTATGGTTGATTCCTAGTTTCATCGTGTTATAAAAGATGCATGGTATGACTTCAGTCTTTTTGCATTTGTTGAGACTTGTTTGGAGACCACATATGTGATCTATTCTGGAGACTGTTTCATGTGCATTTGAAAAGAATATATATTCTGCTGTTTTAGGATGAAATGTTTTGAATATATCTGTTACATCCATCTTGTCCAATATGCTATTCAAAGCTGCTGTTTCCTTGTTTATTTTCTCTTTGGAGTAAGTGAGGTGTTAAAGTTCCTTACTAGTATTGTATTCCTGTTTATTACTTCCTTTGTGTTTGTTATTAGCTGCTTTATGTTTTGGGTACTCCCGTGTTGGGTGTGTAAATATTTAAAATCATTATATCTTCTTGTTCGATTGTTCCTTTCATGATTATATCATGTGTTTCTTTGTCTCTTGTTATAGTGTTTGTTGTAAGATCTATTTGGTCCAATTTAAGTATTGCTACCCCAGCTTTTCACTTCCATTTGTATGATCAATGCTTTTCCATCCATTCGTTCACTTACAATGTGCAGATATCTTTAGGTCTGAAGTGAGTCTATTGTAGGCGGCATATGAGTGGGTCTTGCTTTTTAATCCATTCTGCCACACTATGTATTTTGATTGGAGTATTTAGTCCATTTACATTCAAAGTAATTATTGATAGGTATGTACTTACTGCCATTTTGTTACTTGTTTTGTGGTTGTTTGTGTAGTTCTCTGTTCCTTTCTTCTTTTGCTCTTTTGTCTCAGGGTTTTCTGGCTTTCTTTAGTCATATACTTAGATTCCTTTCTCTTTATTTTTGCATATATTACAAGTTTCTGATTTGTGGTTATTGTTGTTTGTATGTAACATCTTACTCTATTAAAATTGATGGTCACTTTGAATCTATTCTAGAAGCATTAAATTTTTACTTCTGTCCCATCCATGTTTTGGGGATATGGTATCATATTTACATCCTTTTATTTTGTGAATCCCTTGACTGATCTATAGAGATATACTTAATTTTACTGCTTTTGTGCTTCCTCCTGTTTTTTTTTATTCCTACTTATGGTCTTTTTTTGCACTCAATGAGTCCCCTATAGCATTTTGTATAGGGCTGGTTTAGTGGTCACGAATTCCTTTAACTTTTGTTTGTCAGAGAAACCCTTAATATCTCATTATTTTATGAATGGTAGCTTTCCTGGACAGAGTATTTTTGGTAGCATTTTTTTTTTCCTCTCAGACCTTTGAGTATATCATGTCACTCCCCTCTGTCCTGTAAAGTTTCTGGTGAAAAATCAGCTGATAACCTTATGGGGTTTCCTTTATACGTAACTGTTTTCTTTTATGTTGCTGGGCTTACAACTCTCACTTCTTTTTTGCTGGTTTAATTACTACGTGTTGTGGTGTGTACCTCCTTGGGTTGATTTTTGGGGGGTTCTTTATGTCTCCTGGATCTGAATTTCTGTTTCCTTCCCCTGAGTTGGGAGGTTTTCAGTTATTATTTCTTCAGATAATTTTTATGTCTGCTTTTATGTCTCTTTCACATCCTGAGGTCCCTGTGATATGAATATTATTATGCTTGATGATGTCGTTAAATTCCCTAAGTGTGTTTTCATTTTTATTGTATTCTTTCTCTTTTTCAGCATGATTGTTTTCCATTACTCTGTCCTCCAGATCGCTAATCTGCTCTTCCTCTTTCTCAAGTATATTATTTATTCTATTTAGTGTATTTTTAATTTCATTTATTGAGTTCTTCATTGCTGATTATTATTTATTAATGGTATCTATCTCTTGGTTGAGGGTTTCACTGAGGTCCTCCACTCTGTTTTCTGGTCCAGTAAGTACCTTTATATTCTCTGTCAGGTATATTACTTGTCTCCATTTTGCTTAGGTCTCCTGCTGTGACTTGTCCTGTTCCTTGATTTGGGATGTATGCCTCTGTCTCCTCATTTTGTCGGAGTCTCTGGGTGTGTTTCTGTGTGAGGAGGGTCAGCCGTGTCTCCTGCTCTCGAAAGTCGCGGCCTAATGAAGTGGCCCTGCCGTGCCCGGCAGTGCCGCGTCCCCTGTTCCCCGGAACCTGGTGCTGCGGGGGTGTCTCCTGTGTGCGTCGTGTGCCCTGTTGTGGTTGAGCCCCTTGTGCCTTCAGGACCGTCATCTGAGGTGGCTCCTGGTCTGCCGTGGGCAGGGTTTGTTCCCTGTGGTCTTTGTGGACTTGTCTGGGACTGCCTCGGGCAGGTGGGTCAGACCGGGCCTGTGCCAGAGATGCGGTGGCCTGGAGCTGCAGGTGCTTCCCTGTGTTGTCCCCTGAGCTTTCATCGATGGGCAGGGCCTGCAGTCAGACCAGACGCTTGTGCCCACCCACTGCCAGGGCTGCAATTTGATTGGTGTATGTGGTTACCTTCCTTTCTTTCCCGGGGCAGGAGTCACCCTGGAGTGGAGCCTCTGTCGGAGCTGCTGGCACGCTGCCATGCTCGTGGAGCCTCTGTGCATGGGCTCCTGTAGAGGGCTCGCTGGAGCTGTTGGGTCCACGGGACAGCTCTGAGTGTTAGTAAGGTGTGTGCTGGGCTGTGGGAGGGGACCTGTCGGAGGGGGTGGGGGTGCTGTTAGCAAGTTATGTAGGGAGTGTGGGCATTGCATTGGTTCCCGCAGGTGTCTTTGTGTCTGGACTGGGAAAGGGAGATGGCACCTGCTAGCTCCTCTGTTCCTGGAGAACTCTCCCAAAGATCCTTGCCCCTCCAGTGTGTGCTCTGAGATGAGTAAATAAATCTCTCCGCCACACACCCCAGGTGTTTTCAAACTGCTGCTTCTGAGCTGTATCTCAGCAGAGCTGTTCATTATATAGGCTCATTTGAGGGCAGGACTACGTTTCCTTTTGCCCTCTGGGCTCTTGCAGAGCTGAGCGGCTGATATTCACAGTTGCAGCTGTTAAGCCCCTCTGATTGTAAGAATTCAGGAAGTTAAGCTCCTCTGGTTTTCAAAGCCAAATGTTGTGGTTCTTCTGCCCAGTGCAGGTCCCCTGTGCCTGGAGTGCCTGGTTAGGGTCTGCTCCTCTCCCTTCACTGTGCCTGTGGTGTCCCTCCTCCCCAGACAGGTCATTTTGGTCTCCAGCCACATCCCTGCCCTTCCTACCCTCTTGGATGTGGCCTCTTTTCTTAGCTGTGGAGAGTCTCTTCTGCCAATGTTTGGGTCATTTTCTGGGTTATTTGCACTGATGTAGGTGTTCCCTCATCGTATTCATGGGTTGAGGTGAATTTCAGATACTCCTGTTCTGCTGTCTTCCCTGGAAGTCCTGAAATATACATCTTTAATGTGTCATTTTCTTTGTAAAATTATTATTATCTTTTATTTACATCTAAGTTAGTTAGCATATGGTGTAATAAAGATTTCAAGAATAGAATTTAGTGATTCATCCCCTACATACAACACCCAGTGCTCATCCTAACAAGTGCCTCCTTAATGCCCATCATCCATTTAGCCCATCCCCCACCGCCTCCCCTCAGTTTGTTCTCTGTATTTAAGAGTCTCTCATGTTTTGGCTTCCTCCCCATTTGTATATTATTTTTGGTTCCCTTCCCTTATGTTCATCTGTTGCGTATCTTAAATTCCACATACGAGTGAAGTCATGTGATATTTGTCTTTCTCTGACTAATTTCACTTAGCATAGTACACTCTAGTTGTATCCAAGTAGTTGCAAATGCAAGACTTCATCATATATATCATATATATCATATATATATATATCATATCTTCTTTATGTCATTTTCTAACAGGTAAAATCATGCACATGTAAAATGAAAGCATATCAAGGATTTTAGAAATCTTGTTAATTGATGAGAGAATCCCTAAAATGTTCCAAATATTTAAAGAGAATTTTAAAAACCAGGAGTTGATAGGCAATGGTAGGATATGATTGCTGGTTAGATCTAAAATTGGCTAATATCCAAAAAGACAATAAACTAAGTGGACACTGGACAGTACTTATTTCCATCTTTACTGAATAAAAATCTAGAAATTACCGTAGACTCTAGAGATTTGTGGTGTAGACCAGACGATACAAAGTCATATTAGCACCTCACCGAAAACACACCAAGGGATTGATTCTTTTTTTATATTTTGAATTATTTTTGTGATAGTCTTTGTAAGAGAATACATTTACAAAAGGTATCCATTTCTAATTTTGCCTTAAAGGTTTTTAAGAATCACATGAAGAATCACCAGATAAATGAAAGCAGTTTGTAAACTAAACATACAGGTGCTGGATTCATTGTTTTTCTTCATAAGTATAAATACTAACATTGTGAAATGGAACTATCTTTTGTTAGTTTTGACCATGCCAATTGTGTTTCCCTATAATAAAGTCATCACTCAGTTCCTGTCAGCGAAGCTTTCAGAGCTAACGCTTGTACTCTGTGGACACGTGCCCACGACCCTGAAGCCTTGGTCAAGTGACACCTTTCCTGTATAATTAAAGTGTGTCATCCGTTTCTCCAGATGTCTTGTCATGCCTGCACTTTGCACAGCATAGATTTTGTGAACTCTCCTTTGTGGTCAAGGAATTGTCCCATTTAGGTATTCGTATAGCTTTCATCCCAGTCAGTTGCTGACTATCGAATACTGGTGTGCCTGTTTTTGCCAGTTTCTTGGGTGTTGTGCACCAGGAAAGACCGTTTCTCACAGAAATAGTCTCCAGGAACTCCTGCACTTGACCTTATGCTTGCCTGTTTGGTGAATCGAAAGGTCAGGGCCCGAAGGCAATGTCAACTCTTGATCAAACAAAGGAAAAGTACAGATACAAGTAAAAGTCTAACTCCTTGTGGGCAGAACTTTTCCAAGCCCGTTTGAAGGAGGTACCGTCAGCTCTCTACCAATGTCGAATCCGGATCTGATGCTTCCTGACAGATGAAGGGTACGGTTACAAAAATATTAGGAAAGTTCAAGTTCCATTTGGAACCTCTACGTGTCCCCTTTGCAAACCACCTTCACTGTTGTGTCCTTATTCACTGCGTGATTTTACGATGTCTACTGTAAGTGACTGTAAGATGAAAGCCGGTGAGGATCGGGTAGGTCATTAATCATGTGCATGTGTTGTGCCAACGATGGGCTCTGAGGGAAATTTGTGAATTCGTGTACGTGTCTTTCAAGACATGAACGTTTGCTTTAGGTTCTTCCGATTATGGTCATACTTTGTGAGTTCTGTGTTGCCAGAAACCCCAATTATTTAAGAAAAAACTTGTAATCTTAGGGTATCTGGGTGGCTCAGTTGGTGGTATCTGACTCTTGATTGCAGCTCAGGTCATGATCTCATGGTTTGTGAGTTCAAGCCCCACATCGGGCTCTGTGCTGCCAGTGTGGAGCCTGCATGGGATTCTCTCTCTCTCCCTTTCCCTTTGCCCTCCCCCTTCTTTCACTCTCTCTCTCTTAAATAAACTTAAAAAAAAGAAAAAACTAGAAACCTAAATTTGAAATGAAATATCCTAATTTTTGTTTTTTAACGTTTATTTTTTTTGAGACAGAGAGAGACAGAGCATGAACGGGGGAGGGTCAGAGAGAGGGAGACCCAGAATCCGAAGCAGGCTCCAGGCTCTGAGCCGTCAGCACAGAGCCCGACGCGGGGCTCGAAGTCATGGACCGTGAGATCATGACCTGAGCCGAAGTCGGACGCTTAACCGACTGGGCCACCCAGGCGCCCCTGAAATACCCTAATTTTTAAAATTGGCCTAATTTTCGTAAAACATAAATAATGGTCAAACCACGTCTGACCAAAACATAGACAGGCCTACATTTACTTTAAGTCTTGAAATTGTTATTCATGGCACCACCATGGCCACGTTTAGGAAAAATACTCATTTCCATTTCCAAGAGTTGCAAAATTCAGTTAATGTGTAGGTACCAGGAACAGGATTTAAAGATGAACAAATATTATTTTGTCACAAAAGCACAATATTTAAACAATTAAAATAAGCTATCTATAGAAAATACCAGAGTCCATTTTGCAATAATTTGTACTTAAGTTTTAAGAAGTGCAATTAAAATTATTTCACTTCGTATTTCATGTTTTTCATTATCTTTCAGTCATTCATTTAAAATCCCCATTCTGGGGAGAGGTGGATTAAGGTATTTGGTGATTATGTCTAGTAGTGTAATGTGTCCAAATGCTTTGGCTGAAATGTTCTGTCAGTTTAGGTGAAAACCAGATGGCCTGGACTCTCCGTTAGCACAGTATGGCCACTCCGAACTCCCCAAGGTCAAAGTGACCACTGAAATCGGGTAAATGACAGGAAAGCTAACGAGACCACGCCCCCGCCCTTGTGCTCTTCCAGAAGCCTTGCTTAGGTAAGCAGCCGGTCTGCAGCTCTGGCCTGGCCCAGACTGCAGGCACATCTCTCGCTGACTGATGTCCTTCTCCTCACCACGTGCTGGTCCAGGAGTCACCACATCGTATGCTACTTAGTAGAAGTAGTTCTTCCTGACCAGGATCCCGGCCACGTCCGTTAACCTCCCAGCACTCAGCCACCTCATTTATTTTTCTAAAAGCATCCAAATGCCACAGTTTCTAGCTTCAATTCCTGAAAAATAATTTTAAAATATATGTCTTGGGAAGTAGATGGTGTTTTGGCAGAGTTGTATCACCCTGGGAAAATGACAAATCCTAATCTAATCACACTAGAAAGGCATTTTGGGCAAGACAAAGACATACACTGATGATAAAGTAAGAAATCACCATCCTGATATAGTTAGTGGTCAGTCCCCTCAGATAAGGTCAGATTTTCCTTACTTAGTCAAGCAGGCACCTAAATGATTTAATGAGGAAGGATGGAAAGGCCCAACTGATAATCAGTTTACAAATAAGTCTTAACAAATATCTTTAGTCTCTTTTTAAGAATCTTAAAGAGCAGTTTATGATTTACTATACTATTTAATGTAAATAAATATTTATTAGATGGGGCACCTCGGTGGCTCAGTCTGTTGAGCGTCTGACTTTGGCTCAGGTCATGATCTCGTCATGGTTTGTGAGTTCCAGCCCCATGTCGGGCTCTATGCTGACAGCTCAGAGCCTGGAGCCTGCTTCGGATTCTGTGTCTCCCTCTCTCTCTGCTCCTCCCCTGCTCATGTTCTGTATCTCTCTCAAAAGTAAAGATTAAAAAAATTTTAAAAAATACTTACTAGAAAAAAATGGTAAATATGGGAAGATATAGAGAAGTAACCCAAAATGCCCATTATTCTACCACTCAGTTATGAATACAGTATTATAGTAGATGTAGCAGATTATGCTAGATCTGTGATTGTTAGTTAATACTGGTATGGGTCACATTTAGAGTAATTTATTTTTCATTTAGCTCTGTAATATAAACATCATTTCTCCTAATTTTTGAAGTTCCAAAGAACAGTATACCACTACCACAAAAACTTACTTAACCTGTAAGAAATTACCAAAAACTTAGTAACTTAAAACAATATACATACATTATTATTATTGTTATTTACATTTATTTATTTTTGAGAGACAGAGGGAGACAGAGCATGAGTGGGGGAGGGGCAGAGAGAGGGAGACACAGAATCCGAAGCAAGCTCCAGGCTCTGAGCTGTCAGCACGGAGCCAGATGTGGGGCTCGAACCCACGAACCGTGAGATCATGACCTGAGCCAAATTGGACGCTCAACCGACTGAGCCACCCAGGCACCCCGATACATACATTATTTAGCAGTTTTGAGTTTGGAACCTGGCACTTCTTCCAGAGACTGTAGAGGAGAATCTGCTTCCTTGCATTTCTGACTTCTAGAGGCACAGTCCCTTCCTCCCCTCCCCTTCCCCTCCCCTCCCTCCTGTCCCCTTCCCTTCCCTTCCCTTCCCTCCCCTCCCCTCCCCTCCCCTCCCCTCCCCTCCCCTTCGTTCTGTACCCTGTGACTTCCCTCCCTACCTGCTGTATCTGCAACCTGACATTTTTTCTCCTCTGACCTGCCTTTTTCTCATAGGGACCCTCATGAATATATCAGGCCCACCTGGGTGGCATAATCTAGTATAGTCACCTAATTTCACATACAGACTTCCTGCCACCATGAAAGGTGCCACAGTAGAACATAGTAGAACATTGTTATCTTTGGGGCACTATCCAGGGCACAACGTAACCCTGTACTTGACACTGGCCGTCTTTTTTCCAAATTGTTGTTATAAATAACACTGCATTTGACAACTGGATGCGTAGTTTTCTTTTTTCATATAGCTTTCTGAAAGGATTTGCTTTGCTTTGCTTTCAGAGTAAATCTTTAGAAGTGTAACTATTCAGTAAAAATTATAGAAAGTTATCCTAAATTAATGTTTCCAAATTACTATTTTTAAAATTTTTTTAATGTTTATTTATTTTTGAGAGAGAAGGGGAGGGGCAGAGAGAGAGGGAGACACAGAATCTGAAACAGGCTCCAGGCTCTGAGTTGTGAGCACAGAGCCCGATGTGGGGCTTGAACTCACAAACTGTGAGATCATGACCTGAGCTGAGGTCGGGCACTTAAATGACTGAGCCACCCAGGCGCCCTGAAGCACCTCATAGGTATTAACCTTGAATATATGAATCATCCTTTTTTTTTTTTTTTAACACTTTTAAATCTTTTTAAAGGGTATACATTGGGATGGTGTTCTGTGAACCCCCATATTTAATGTCCTGTGAGTCTGCATGCATTCTGGATATGAACATTGCACCCGGGGGCCTGCACATGATGTGCCTAACTTGACAGTTCTCGTTAAAAAACAAAACAAAACAAAACCTTGGCAGCATCACTGTCCTTCCAAAAGAAAACAATCTTGCTAACTACAATTACATTCAACTTTATTTCTGCAAGTGGAACTAGTAATTCTTATTCCAAAAACAAGTGATATAATCATGATCTGAAGAATGTATGTTTCTAATCAAAGAGAAAGTAAGATCTGTGCCCCCACATATAATCAGAGCAAACCTGTGTTTATTTGTGACTGTCAGACCATGTGGGGGCTCCATAGCCTTAACAGGACATCTGGATTTCTATATGAGTGTGTGACAAGTATCTTTGCTTCTCTCTTCTTTTCTAAATATGCTAAGTTCTTTATACAAAAATACAAAAAAGAGGTGAGATAATTGCTAGATTCTCAGATATTTTACTTAAAAGCCTGTGAAAAGATCAATGATTGCCATGGGAACAATGATAAGTTGTAAAGAAAATCTACTCTACCTTATAATTATCTTTGTAATAAAACACCCACTTTCTGCTCCCCGTTACAACACTGTCTTTTCCTTAGATTTATTCTCCCCTATATTTTTGTGCAACAATACCTGGTCACTTTTAAAAAGCAACAGTATGAATCTTTTGGGACTTTTCAAGGGTACATATTGGTACATTATTCTATTTAAAAATACACTTTGAATACCTAGTATGTGACAGGCACTGTGGTTTAGGACCAAACTATGGCGAACCATCTGTGTTTGGTCGTCACTGTTCATGCCTCTTCACCATTAAGCTTAACCAAACGGCTTGAGGTTCAGATGCCCTTCAAATTCCTTTGTGGCCAGCATCCCCAGGTTCTTTGATGTGCACCTCGCGTCCAGACAGATGCGTGCACACACATGCACACACACGCGCTTTTCCTTCTGTAAAATTGTTGGAGGTGAACATGTCAGTTACAGTATGTATGAGGTGATGCGTCCAGATTTATTAATCACGTTTCAGATTTGATGTGATTTCTGTGACAAATCACACGTGGTTATAGTTGATTATTATGCTTAATGCTACTCTGAAGTATAGAGCCTTGATAAAAATAACAAAGTAGGGCTTATCTAGAAATAATGTCTAGTATAACTAGAGAGATACCAGGGAAGAGATCATGTTTATATAAATAAGCAAATAGCTTCTAAAGTTTAATAATTAACAGTTTCCTCCAAAATGTGGACACACGCACACACACAGTTTTCATAGGATAGTTTAGAAATCAGTACATGTTAATGATAAAGAGTAGGAAGTAGATTCATTAGTTCCTTTGTACGCGCGCATGTGTGTATTTGTGTGTGTGTTTTAATTCTTAGCTTGAGGAGGATTTCTTGAAGGACCACACTAAGGAACCTTGTAGGTGTTTAATACTGTATTAAAAATATTCAGAAAAAAATCATGAGACAGTTTGTCTTCAAGATCTATATTTATTTTGAGGTTAAGAAAACCAAACCACATGAAATGAATAGTGAAAAATACAGTTTTGTATTAAATAATAAAGCACTTGAAAACAACAAAGAACAACCCCCAGCATTCTCCCCACCGCTACTCACACGTATGGACTTGGTTTCTACTGTCCTGGAGCAGCGTAAATAGAAGAGACCATGTAGTCACTAGAGTCTTAGATTGTATTAGCTACGGAGAGTCCCCACTTACGGATTTAAGTAAAAATCTTAACCAAATCCCCCTCAGTCTGGGAGCTTCTTCCACGTCAGACACTAAATTTGCATAAACTTCTTTAGGTCCGGTTCCCTCCGCACCTCTCCCAGCACCCAGTGCTCACCCCTCTGTGGAACAGACTTCACCTTGGGGTGGAGGCTGCAGGAGGGTGAGGGCACGTTCTTTTCCAGCACTAACTGGAGACTGTTAATGCCACCTGCTCTTTGTCCCCCCTGTCTGTCCCAGGCTGTGAGTGCACACAGCTTTGCCATCGTTCTCAGTCGCTGTCATGTGCGAGAACTGTGCTCTGCACATACTTGGCATTTAATAAATATTTGAAAGAATGTGAGAAATTAGCCTACTTCATTTCTATGTGAGTGCTCTTCAAAACTGTGCCATAATTATTATCTAATTTTCACATTTCCGGGGAGCTTATAAATCATATCATCTACACATTTGGTCGTCCTAATGAAAGTTTAATAACTTGTCAAGGGAAACATGATTACTCAAATGAAGACTTTACAACTTATTCCCAAGGATGCTTTCTATTCCTTTTGAGACTAAACCTTGATTTTCTCAGTGATCATTTCTCAGGGAACTTCCAAGTCCCTTTCACAGTGGTTTCCTCTGGTTTCATCTGTGGTAAGAGTTCAGTCTCTGCAAGCTTTCCACAGCCTTCATGACATGCTTCACACACATAGCTTGGATCGTCTAGAGATCTTGGGTCATTTTCACGTGGAATAGCACTGTATTTCTCTGTGCTACAGGATGGGTTAGTTATGTGCTCTGAAATAATACTCAAGATTTATATTAGGTCAGGATCTGTTCTGTTTGGGTCTTCTGTCTGGCGCATGTTGAAGGGAAAGTGTTGAAGATCACCTTAGTTGTAGATGTTGGGATATTAGTTGTTGATGGTAAACCGTGACACCACCGGCTTGCTCATAGGGAAAAATGGCTTCATGTACTCTGTATGACAGATACTGAATGGGAGATTTGGTTGGTCCCTGCATTTCTAGGAAGGTTAACTTTAACAGTTGTAGAACATAAAGATTGTAAAAAATTCATAAACCGCAATGAATTGGGGTTTATTGAGAACAGCATGATTAAAGTCCATTTGGCATTCTTTTTTTTTTTTAATTTTTTTTTAGTGTTTATTTTTGAGACAGAGAGAGACAGAGCATGAACAGGGAGGGTCGAGAGAAAGGGAGACACAGAATCTGAAACAGGCTCCAGGCTCTGAGTTATCAGCACAGAGCCCGACGCGGGGCTCAAACTCACGGACCGCAAGATCATGACCTGAGCCGAAGTCGGACGCTTAACCGACTGGGCCACCCAGGTGCCCCCCATTTGGCAGTCTTTATGTGTGTATATGTAGAATAAATATGCTTACAATATTGTGCGATATTTACTTTATAAATATATTTTTATTTTGTGCATATTTAATTACTGCTGTATATTTATTCCAATAACTTTGCTACTAGGATTCCACATTGAAGAAGAAGTATTCTCAGATTTATATAAGTGATATTTGTAATTACTTAATAAGAGTGACTTTGTAGAAAGAGCCTGGATTTCTAAAAATGAGATAATAATTAAGGAAAATATATTGGTCATGAGTTCCAATGAAATTATCCAATTAAAATGTTCAATTTACAGGTGAATAAAAGGGATAAGATACATAGTGAACATTCATTATATATTTTTATCATTACTACAATAGCTATCACTAAATACAATTTTTAAGAGAACTTATCAAAAGGTGAAAAAGACAATTATATCTACAACCAAAAAATATTTAAAGTGGTTTTTCACAAGTGACGTAAATTTGAAAATAGAAGCATGGTAACAGGCTGGGAGAAAGTACCTTAACGTCTTACTAGAGGACATGGCTGCAAGCTGCATGCCTGTGCTGTTTTATATATATTTCATCATGTTCTCCAATATTCCTGGAGAAAAATTGGCATTATTTTTATAATTAAGGAAAAATAATACTATAATTAGGACTTAGGAATACCATGATGGCTACAATTCAGTGTAATTTAGTGTGTCATATCCCATGATAAGAATCCCATGGATTCTACAACATAGCATGAATGTATTACAACACAATATGGTTCTATTTCCTTATTACCATTAGGAAAATAAAAGACAAGTAAATTGTTAAGATAATATTGTATTAAGTTGAGGGCAGTTTTAAACTCAGGTGGGGTTGCCATATTTAGCAGATAAACACGCCTTTTCTTGATAAAATATATACATACTAGAAATGGGAAATAGTGCAAACACTTTGGAAGACTGTCCAGCAGTTTCTACATTGTTAGCTAAACATATACTTAGCATCTCCTCCAACCATTTCACTACTGTGTTTGCTCATGAAAAATAAATGTACAGGGCGCCTGGGTGGCTCAGTCGAATAAGCATCCAACTCTTGATCTCAGCTCAGGTCTTGATCTCAGAGTCATGAATTCAAGCCCCGTGTTGGGCTCTGCACTGGATGTGAAACTAAGTAAATAAGTGAGTAAATAAGTAAGTAAATAAATAATAAATAAGTAAATAAGTTAACACTACATACATGCATACATACGTACCTAAATACAAACAAAATGTATATGTCCAGGCAAAAATTTGTACATGAATGTTTATAGCAGGCTCATTTTTACTAGCCAAGACCTGGAAACAACTCACATGCCCATCAGAAGGTCAATCAGTAAACAAGTTTTGGTACATTCGTACAATGAAATACTTTCCAGCAATAATGGACAATCAATGGACTGTTGATACAACAAGGTAAATGAATCTTAAAATAATTTTACTGTGAAGAAAACACAACTTCTCCCAAATGTACAAAGTCCATAATTCCATTTATACAAAATTCTATAAACTCTAACTTCTAGTGACATCAGTTCAGTAAAAAAAACTGTGCTGGGGAGTTCTAGAATTGGAAATACCAATTTCCTCTGTCTTCATTTTGTTTTTGACAGGACATCAGGTACAATTAAACAACATTTATATACTTGCTCACTAGATTATCTTCATTAAACCAAGAATAATTAGTTTTCCTCTGCATTTTTATGGGAAAATACTGACTATATTTTGACTTTAATTATTGCTCCTACTCAGTATAGCATAAATAAGAATTGCTACAGAAAAAGAATTTGAGTTTCTGAGGGATTGGTTGTAATAATTCCATTTTCATTCATGATTTTATCAATTTGGGTCATCTCCCTTTTCTTTTTCAGAAGCCAGGCTAGAGGTTTATCAATTTTGTTTATTTTTTCAAAAAACCAACTCTTGATTTCATTGATCTGCTCTACAGTGTTTTTTTAGATTCTATATTGTTTATTTCTGCTCTGATCTTTATTATTTCTCTTCTTCTGCTGGGTTTGGGGTGCCTTTGCTGTTCTGCTTCTATTTCCTTTAGGTGTGCTGTTAGATTTTGTATTTGGGATTTTTCTTGTTTCTTGAGATAGGCCTGGGTTGCAGTGTATTTTCCTCTCAGAACTGCATTCACTGCATCCCAAAGCGTTTGGATTGTTGTCTTTTCATTTTCATTTGTTTTTAAATTTCTTCTCTAATTGCCCAGTTGACCCATTCATTCTTTAGTAGGGTGTTCTTTAACTTCCATGCTTTTGGAGGTTTTCCAGACTTTTTCCTGTGGTTGCTTTCAAGCTTCATAGCATTGTGGTCTGAAAGTATGCATGGTATGATTTCAATTCTTGTATACTTATGAAGGGCTGTTTTGTGACCCAGTATGTGATCTATCTTGGAGAATGTTCCAGGTGCACTCAAGAAGAAAGTATATTCTGTTGCTTTGGGATGCAGAGTTCTAAATATATCTGTCAAGTCCATCTGATCCAATGTATCATTCAGGGCCCTTGTTTCTTTATTGACTGTGTGTCTAGATGATCTATCCATTTCTGTAAGTGGGGTGTTAAAGTCCCCTGCAATTACCACATTCTTGTCAATAAGGTTGCTTACATTTGTGATTAATTGTTTTATATATTAGGGGGCTCCTGTATTCGGTCCATAGACATTTATAATTGTTAGCGCTTCCTGATGGGTAGACCCTGCAATTATTATATAATTCCCTTCTTCATCCCTTGTTACAGCCTTTAAGTTAAAGTCTAGTTTGTCTGATATAAGTATGGCTACTCCAGCTTTCTTTTGACTTCCAGTAGCATGATAGTTCTCCGTCTCCTCGCTTTCAATCTGAAGGTGTCCTCAGGTCTAAAATGAGTCTCTTGTAGACAGCAGATAGATGGGTCTTGTTTTTTTTTAATCCATTCTGATACCCTATGTCTTTTGGTTGGCACGTTTAGTCCATTTACATTCAGTGTTATTTTTGAAAGATATGGGTTTAGAGTCATTGTGATGTCTGTAGATTTCATGCTTGTAGTGATGTCTCTGGTACTTTGTGGTCCTTGCAACATTTCACTCACAGAATCCCTCTTAGGATCTCTTGCAGGACTGGTTTAGTGGTGATGAATTCCTTCAGTTTTTGTTTGTTTGGGAAGACCTTTATCTCTTCTATTCTGAATGACAGACTTGCTGGATAAAGGATTCTCGGCTGCATATTTTTTGTGTCCATCACGTTGAAGATTTCCTGCCATTCCTTTCTGGCCTGCCGAGTTTCAGTAGATAGGTCTGCCACTAGTCTTATGGGTCTCCCTTTGTAAGTTAGAGCCTGTTTATCCCTAGCTGCTTTCAGAATTTTCTCTTTAACCTGATTTTTCCAGTTTCACTATGATATGTCGTGCAGAAGATCGATTCAAGTTACATCTAAAGGGAGTTCTCTGTGCTTCTTTGATTTCAATGCCTTTTTCCTTCCCCAGATCAGGGAAGTTCTCAGCTATGATTTGTTCAAGTACACCTTCAGCCCCTTTCTCTCTCTCTTCCTTTGCTGGAATTCCTATTATATGGATATTGCTCATTTCATTGCACCACGTAGTTATCTAATTCTCCCCTCATATTCCTGTTTTTTTTTTTTTTATCTCTTTTCCTCATCTTCCTCTTTTTCCATAATTTTATCTTCTAATTCACCTATTCTGTCCTCTGCCTCTTCAATCCGAGCTGTGGTCGCCTCCATTTTATTTTGCACCTCATTTAGAGCATTTTTAGCTCCTCATGACTAATTTCTTAGTCCCTTGATCTCTGTAGGAATAGATTCTCTGCTGTCCTCTATGCTTTTTTCAAGCCCAGCAATTAATTTTATGACTATTATCCTAAATTCTTGTTCCGTTATATTGCTTAAATCGTTTTTGATCAATTTGTTAGCTGTCGCTACTTCCTGGAGTTTCTTTTGAGGAGAGTTCTTCCGTTTTGTCATTTTGGGTAGTTCCTGGGGTGGTGTGGAACTGTGGGGCACTCCCCCTGTGCTGTCCAGAGTAGCTTGTGTTGGTGGGCGGGGCTGCAGTCAGACCCGATGTCTGCCCCCAGTCCACTGCTGGGGCCACAGTCAGACTGGTGTGTATGTTAACTTCCCCTGTCCCGGGGTGGGACTCACTGTGGAGTGGTGTGGCCCCTGTCTGGGCTACTTGCACACTGCCAAGCTTGTGGGGCTGCTTCTATGGGATCTGGCGTATTAGACGGGGTGGATCTGCAAGGTGCACAGGGGAGGGAGGGGCAGGCTCAGCTCGCTTTGCCTTCGGTGGTCCGCTTCGGGAGGGGCCCTGCGGCACCGGGAGGGAGGCAGACCCGTCCTCTTCCGTGGGCCTCTTGTCTACGCTTGGCTCCGGAGAGTCTGTTCCGCTAGTCTTCTGGCAGTTTTCTGGGTTATTTAGGCAGGTGTGGGTGGAATCAAAGCCATCAGCGGGACGCCTCCTATGCAGCCATCTTATGATATCTCCGAAAAAGAATTTGAAAAAAAATTTATCTGTCAAGAAATTATTTTTTTGATTATTATTAATAAAAACTACTTAAGATCAATAAATAGTTTTTAAAGTAAGGTAAGAAGAAAATGAGACTAGGCATTCAAGGCCTCTCTGTTCTTCATTCAACCCTGTACTTAATTTTAGCACATTTTTTAATTCATTACAGATTATTTAGCTTAAATGATGTAAAAGGACTTGCAGAGTAAATAACTTATTTTCCCACTACTGTGCATGCTGCAAACAAGGGTCATGTTAGTTATTTTTAAATGAGGTTTAATAACGGGTTTCAAGTTACCGTTCCAAAGAGAAATGGAACCTGCAGAGTAGAAGAGGATAGTAATGAAAAAGTAGAGAAAATTGAAGTTTTCCTCACAATACGTATGGTAGACCAACTTCGGAAATGCTCTCCTGGGACCCCTGTGTTTTGGTGTTTATACCGTTACGGAATCTTTGGGCTGTGTCACCGCGTACTTCTACCAGAAAGGAGAATCTGAAAGGGAGTGAGCATGTCCGTCATGGCCAGGTTACAGAGGACTGTGGTATCCCTTACCAGAGTCCCTCTCAATCACAGTGGCATCCTTCTTGCCCTCCTGCTTGCTTGCTGGCCCTCACGCAGCTCTCTGCCATCTTGGAGATGTGCCGTGAAGAGGCCCCTGTGGCGAGGACCTGAGAGAGACCTCTGTCCCGTAGATCTGGGAGAACTGAGGCCTTAATCCAACAAAACACCAGCGACTGAGTCCCTCGAGCGACCATGTGAGTGATCTTCAAAGTGGGTCTTCCCCAGGAAGGTCTTCAGATAAAGCTGTGTCTGTCCTTCATGCCTCAACTGCAGCCTTGTGAGACGCAGGCATCAGCAAAGCTGTACCTGGTTCCTGACCCACCGCAGCTCTGGGACCCTGGGTTACTAGCACGTGTTTGCTATTGTACGCTGAGGTTTTTGCACAATGCGTGTTTGCTGTGTATTAATAGACATACTACTATATTCCAGGGAGGAATTGGAAAGCACATGAAAATTTACCTTAAAATGCATCACCTCCCGATTTTGAGTTTACTATGTGTTCTATTCAGGCCTGGTTTTCCTTGATGAGTGCTGAAATTGGAGCTTTGCCCTCTTGCACTCACACTGAACCGGAAGCGGTTGTCAGCTTTGCAAGGCATCTGCCCCAGTGGAGGCCATCGCAGGGGTTCCCTCCCCCACTGGGCCGGAGAGGCCACTTCTGCTGGCAGAGAAGTCTCATTAGAATTTTGGGGCTCATTTGAGAGCTTCTTTAAGGTCTTCCTTCCCACAAGGGCCATTCCCGTGTTTGGGATCCACTCCCCATCCCTGCAGTGCCTGCCCTGGAACCGTAGACGCCCTGCACAGCAGGAATGTCATTTGTGTGGGGGCTGTCACTCTGAGGGCACAGTCTCAGCCCTATGGCCACAGAAGATGAAGGCCTCCTTCAGGACACATCTAGATGCTTTGGGTCATTTGTGTGGCTCTTGAGCTGGGGATTCCAATACCTGAACTCATCCTTTTCCTTCCCTACTTTGTCCGGCAGTGTGAGGAGCAACCCGTCAGTCTTATGCTTGTTATTTTGACAGCAATGTTGGAAAGTCACCCGACCTCTGTTTCTTGTAAGTATTTGATTAGAAACTTCCAGTGGTGATATTCTGTGTGTCCCTATTGCCAGATCACATAATAGACCTAAGTCAGTGATCTCTTTACTCCCAAGTGACTTTACACTCATGAGTGAATTTAATCAGATTGGAGAGCCAATTCCAGAACACCTAGAACCTTTTTGGAAATTCATCCGTAAGATTTTGTCCCTCTATAACCAGTCTCTCAACACCAAATATGTGTTAGATTTCTCCATAGAAACAGAACTAGTGGGAGACTTCTATATTTTATTTATATTTTGTATCATATTTATATTTATATATATAAACAGATATGTTATTAGAAAATTGACTCACACAGTTATGCGGGCTGCAAGCCCCACGTCCACAGTCTGTAGGGTAGGCCAGCAGGTGGAGACCCAGCACAGCGGACGGTCCGGTTCCAGTCGGAAGGCGGTCCGCTGTAGGAACGAACATTCGGCCAGTGTTGCTGGGGAAGGGTGAAGGCAGTCTTCAGACTGCTCAGAGGAGGCTGGTCTTTTTCTTCTATTCAGTCTTGCAGCTGATGGGGATGAGTCCACATTATGGAAGGCAATCAGCTTTACCCAAGCACTACTAACTTAAATGTTAAGCTCATCCGAAAATACCCTCACAGAAACACCTGGAATAACATTTGACCAAATATCTGGGCACCTCATGGCCCAGCCACGTTGACACAGAAGAAATCAGCCTCACAAATACCTATAGCAGACAAAAAAAAAACAAAACAAAAAAACAAATGATGAATTTTTTGGATTGAACATTATATTGGGGGCCTGCTTTAGGGCTAATGTATAAATCATACTCTTAACCTGGGATGAACCCAAGAATAAATTGAATCATAAAGATACTACTTTGAAAGACAAGTAAAACTTGCATTGATATATAATCAGGAGCTTTCACTATGGCTTTTTCAAGGATAGATATAGATTAAATCAAATGAAAAGGATTTAATTACTAAACTTTAGGTTTTAAAACTTAAGCCCTGAGGTTGAAAGCGGCGTTTGAAAGTTTGGAGATGAGAGCACAAACTTACATGAAGGTAACATATATTACCAATGTGGCCGAGAGCCACCTAAGGATTTTATATTCAGATTTTCACATTTTAATGAGCTTAAAATTTTATTGCTTGGAAAAGCCCTGGTGTGTGAAGAAAGTAGTGAAATTTGGTTATGACAGTGTCTCCATATTTATCTCTTCACCTCTCTGTTCAGAATAGATTCATTTAGACTAATTGAGATGATCGCTTTATATGCCTGACTTCCTTACTGTAATTTTCTCAAGGGTCAGGATTTTCACTAATTACATCCAGGCTTTTGGACAGGGGACTGACTATATAATAATTATCCAATCGGTATTGACAAATTAACTTGAAAAAACTTGGCTAAAGTTTTTACATAAAACCTGATATGTTCTTATTTTAATTAGATTACTAAAAGATGAGGTATTATCATGCAGCTCCATTCCTATTAGAAATGTATGATTTCCCTCTAGGTGGCTTTTCAAAGGAGGATTCTTAGAGACCACAGACAGAGCCCTCCATTGTTCGGGGGCTACTGAGGCTCAGAGAGTGCAGTGCTTGGCTAGATTCAAACTCAGATGGTTGGAGTCTAAAACCTGTGCTTTTTAACTTAACCCAAGATGTTTCTATTTGTGAATTTTTAGAATATGTCACAGATCACCCTGTTTATTCTATTGACATTTTATAAGGATCTAAAAACATGCTCTTAACCTTTAGTTAAATATTTTTAAATCTTAAATGATAATTAATGTAATAGATTTTAGGATCTAAAAATGGATAGTACAATTTTTTTCCTTTTCAAAATTGTGCAATGTACTATTGAGTGAAGTCACTGTCTATTGATATTATACTAAATTACCCAAATTCTATGTAGTATAGTCTGGTTTTTATTTTAAAGCACAATCAATTATTAGCATTTTAATAACAACCTTTAATATTTACTCATGATGATTCTAAATGTAAAAACTTGTGCTTTGCTAACAAAGTGCCTACATTTTCTCGGAAACTAAATTGCTGAAGCATGACCTTAAACTCCTCACCATGCTGTAGTTTTTCACCCCGACCTGTCTTCCTGGTGCTTTCATGGAACTAATGGCTGTATCCGTCTTGCGCCAGCACTGAGGGACCCGATGCTGGTTTCTGAGTGTGGTGCACAGGGAGGGCATCAGCCCCGACCCGGGTTTATCACCAGTTGTTACTGTGCTAATTGAGCAGACAGTGCCATGCAGTTGCTCAGTATTTAAATATTAAATATACTGTCTGCCTCCCTCTCCTCTGTTTCCACCTTCTAGTATTTCCCCAGGGTGTATAACCAATTCAGAGACTTGGTGAGGAAGTTTTTCAATATCAAAACAAGTGTTGAAGAAAACTAGCATTGCTTTCACAATATAGAGACATAAAAGTCTGTATTAATCCAGATATCTCATTACATAGTTGATTGTTAACTTTCTTTGGTTTAGACTTTCATTATTCTGACACTGTCTTGCCATTGACATTTGAGAATGTCATTTCTACTAGCGGGATTCTGGGAAAAAAGCTGCAGAAAGCCTTCTGCTTATATATATGCAGATATAAAAGCAGATGGAAATTTGAAGTTCAGTCCTGTTTAAAGAGCAGCCCTTTTCCAGGATTAACGTTAAGACATTTTAGCTACATTGGAGATCGAGCCAACTGTCAGCGTCTTACGTGTTCCAGGTGAACACAGTCTTGCGGTTTTTGGGGAATTGCTGCCTCTTCCCTCTACACACACATCCCATCTCACCGCCCCTTTCTTCCTCCCTCTCTCTCCCTCCCCTTACCTCTCTCCCTTTACCCCCCTCCCCACCTTAGCATTAGTAATAAAACCGCACTTCCCATGTAACTAAGACATTTTCTTTTCTTTTTTTTTTTAATATTTTTTAATGTTTTTTCTTGAGAGAGAGAGACAGTGCATAAGCTGGGGAGGGGCAGAGAGAGAGAGAGAGAGCGCCACCTAGGTGCCCTGAAGACATTTTCATAGACCCATAGCCACACAAGGAAAATGATTGTAATTGCAATGTAGCCTGTGTGCACTCATCAGTTACAAGGCCCTGTCCGTCTGTCTGTTTGAGGACAGAGTGTGTATTGCTTTAAGATTGTGCCCTTCCGGGATCCATGGGTGGCTCTGTCACTTAAGATTGTGCCCTTCCAACTTCCTGAAATTAATATCTGCTTGGTGAAAACATGGTGATTTTGATGGTATTTATTTTGTTACAGTGTTTATATTGGCTTGAAGTTATTTGAGAAAAAGTCCTACCATTCTTTATGCTTCATTTTTATTTTTTCCAGCAGTTTCTGAAATGTAACAGTCAGGGAACCACTACATTCGTTTGCATCTTCCTAGTTCCTCCTGGCTTTAAAATATTACTCAAAACTTTAGAACCTCTATTTTAATTGGAACTTAGAATGACTGCATTGCAGTCATAGGATCTGGGTTCCAATTTGAAATCCATCACTTCTGAGTTTTATGACTTTCAGAAAGTGGTATTATTTCTCTGGGCCTGTTTCCTTATCTGTGAAATTAAAGTAATAACTCTTGCCTTGCACAAGTGGGATTTAACCAGGTTTTGCAACATGGTTTAACATGTGAAACTCCGTCCAACAATGGAACACAACACCTGATGGTTTTGTGATGTATCAGCTCGACTAGGGCTACAGTAACTGGTTATTGAGTGAAACACTAATTATATGTTGTGATGGTATTTTGTAGATGAGATTAAAGTCCATAATAAATTGACATTTAGAAAGATTATGTTACATAATCTGGGAAGGTTGAGTTAATCAGTTGAAAGGCTTAGAAAGAAACTCTGCTGATGGGCAGCAGCTTCAACTGTGCCCGAGAACTCCAGTGTGTCCTTCCCTGCTGTCCCCCGCTGTGGGTGGAAGACTGGCCTCCCCATGTCCTAGAACTCTAGTGTGTCTTAAGTCTTCCCAACTGCGTCCCCCTAAGGACTGAGGACTTTCTTCCCCATGCCATAGAGTTCTGGTATGGCCTTCCCAACTGTCTAATTGTATGTATTGAAGACGGGCCTCCCTCTGCCCTACAGCTCTAGAGTGTCCTCAGCTCCCTCACCCTATGGATGGAGGCCTGGCCTGCCTCGTCTCCCCAGTTGTGTAAACTAAGTTCTGCCAATGGACTTAGTAATGTGTATCTCTTACTTGTTCTGCAGCTCTGGTGGAACTTAACTGAAACACATTATTAACAGAATAAAGATGGCATATCGTCATCTACGTAGAGTCTGATACACGCTATTAATAGAATAAAGACGGCATATTGTCATCTAAATAGAGTGAAAAAACGTGACAAAGTTCAACACACTTTCACTCACCATTCCATGAACACTCAACACACTAGGAATAGATGGGATATTCCTCAGTGAAGTAAATACTTTCTATTGAAAGCCCACAGTTAATATCATAGTTGGTGATTAGAGACTAAATGTCTCGCTGCTGCCCTCCTCCCAAGATCTTGAATAAAACCAGGTATCTGCTCTCCCCACTTCCATTCAGCATCTTACTGGGCGTTTTAGAGTAATTAATGAAGAAAAAGAAGTAAAGGCACTCAGTGGGAATAAAAAGAACTATGATTACAGTTGGCCTATTATTTTATGTGAAAAATCTACAAAATTCACTGACAAATCTATTAGAACAGTGAATGCGTTCATCCACACCTTGGGATACAAACAAGATCAGTGTGGCAGCAAAGTAATGTCACTGATCGTGAGGAACCATCTCCATCTGAGTGATCAGAATCCCATTGTAACAACAAACTGTTTATAGCCCACGAATAAAATACCCGTAATTTCCAGAGAGTAAACATGCTGCAAAGGCAGTTTCTGATTAAGAATATTACGACAAGAAATTAAAAACAAATTGAGATAAGAAAACATCCCCCAACCACATGAAAATCAACAACAATCAAAAGCAGTTTCTCTTAATTCTTGGATCAGAGACTAAATCAAATTTGTAAGACTATTTCTGTCAATAATGTAGTTAGAATAAACTGTGAAAATATTTGAAGTAATGCTTATAAAGGAATTGACATATTTCACTTTATTTAAAAATTAACGGATTAGAAATACCCGAAAAGCACAAAAGGTAACAAGTTAGAAGAATATAAAATGAAATTTAAATTTTACAATGAAATTTTATAATCTAAGGTAAGAAGGAAGGGGTTGAGGAGGATAAATGCAGAAAATAATTTTAAAATAACAGTAAAATAATCAGATTTTAGCTAACTGAATATAGGCAGAGAAAGATTATAATTTTACAAAAGAAGAAATAACGAGGGACGTAACTATTAAAATTAGACAAAAAAGTGGAAGTATCAACAAAAATGTATTTTTCTTCTATGCTAAAAATAATTTAGTAGAAGTGGATAAAATTCATTATTTTCTACAAAGAATTTATCAAAAGGACTCCAAAAGAAAGGGAAATTAAGAAAAGATTAATTAGTAGAGTAGCATCATAGAAATCTAAACTGTCATCTAAATTCTATTTGTATGTAAAACACTAGTCTTGTAGTAATTTACACAGTTATTCTTAGAACTATCATATTAGATCATCTTAATGTTAAGCCAATCCAGAGCATAGAAAATGAAAAAAAAAGTAGCTAATATAATGATATTAGAGAAAATAATATTCATACCACAATTTATTTAAGAAAAGAACACCACAGATAAAGCTCATTTAAGTAACTCAATTCAAAATTATTCATCAAATAGTAACTGCTGTATCTTGGAGAAGAAGATAAATGAAGCGAGGGTGGTCCCACCAGGAATTAAAGCATTATATAAGCTGTGGTAATCAAAAGCAGGCCAGTATTAGCCCGTGGATGGGAAGTCCAGAAATATATTAAAATGCTTAAATTACTTCAGCGCATTATGGTGACATTGACCACTTGAAATAACTTTGTAAAATATAGAAAGATTATGGATATATCAATAAATAGTTTTGGAACACCTGAATGGCTGTCTGTAAAATAAACTAAAGTTGTTGTAGTCAAACATCAAACTGCATACAAGGACAAATTTACAAAGAATTATAACATTTAAGAAAAAGAAGTAATTGTTTAAGAGGAAAACACACACACGCACACGTTTTCTCATCTTCATCCTACTTGGGATCCGTTGCACATTTTTATTCCATTGAACTTTTCAAAGATCAATTATCACACTCATGTCAAAGGTAACTGGATGTGTTCTCAAATATTCATTTAATTAATTAAAATTGTATATATTTTATTTTTTCAAGTTTTTATTTAAATTCCAGTTAATATGCAGTGTAATATTAGTTTCAGGAGTACAACATAGTGACCCCACACTTCCGTACATCACCCGGTGCTTATCACAACAAGTGCCCTCCTTCATCCCCATCACCTGTTTCCCCCAAGCCCCCCTCACCCATCTCCCCTCTGGTGACCATCATCAGTGTGTTCTCTGTAGTTAACAGTCAGCTTCTTGGTTTGCCTCTCTCCTTTTTCCCCCTTTGCTCATTTGTTTCTTAAATTACAAATATGAGTGAAATCATGTGGTATCTGTGTTTCTCCGACTTATTTCACTTAGCATAATATAATCTAATTCCCTCCATGTCATTGCAAATGACAAAATTTCATTCTTTCTGATGGTCAAAAATATTCCACTATATGTATGTGTGTGTACACACACACATATGCCACATTATATACATATATAATATGTATATATTATATACACGCGTATATACACATATATGCCACATTATATATAATAATATATTATTACTATATTATAATAATTATATTATTAATATAATGCTGCTGTAAACATTGGGGTACATGTATACCTTTGAATCAGTATTTTTGTATTCTCTGGGTAAATACCTAGTAGTGGAATTGTTGGATCTTAGTATAAGAGAATATTATGAAAAACTTTATGCCAACAAATTGAAAAACTTGGAAGAAATGGATAAATTCCTAGAAACATAAACTATTGCCACTGAAACAAGCAAGCATAGAAAACTTGAACAGACTGATAACCAGCAAATAAATGGAAACATTAATCAAAAAACTCTCAGCAAACAAGTCCAGGGCCAAGATATATTCACAGGTATCTTCTGTCCGTTATTTAAGAGTTAGGGACACCTGGGTGACTCAGTTGTTTAAGCAATTGACTTCGGCTCAGGTCATGATCTCACAGTTCGTGGGTTTGAGCCCCGCATCGGGATCTGTGCTGACAGCTCAGAGCCTGGAGCCTGCTTCGGATTTTGTGTCTCCTTCTCTCTCTGACCCTTCCCCGCTTGCAGTCTGCCTCTCTCTCTCTCTCTCAAAAATAAGTAAACATTGAAAAAAATTAAAAGAAAAAAAGAGTTAATACCTATTCTTCTGAAACTATTCCAAAAAAAGAAGAGGAAAGAAAGTTTGCAAACTCAATTTTATGAGGCCAGCATACCCTGATAGTGAAACCAGAGACCCCACTAAAGAAGAGAAGTACAGGCCAGTATTCCTGATGAGCAGGGGTGCAAAAATCCTCAACAGGCTACTAACCAGCTGAATCCAACAGTACATTAAAAAAAATCATTCATCATGACCAAGCTGAATGACCAGGGATTTATTCCTGGGTTGCAAGGTTGGTTCAATATTTCCAAATAAATCAGTGTGATACATCACCTCAGGAAAGGAAGGATAAAAACCATATGATCGTTTCAGTAGACTCAGAAAAGCCACTTGGCATAGTACAACATCCGTTTATGACAAAAACCCTCAACAAAGTAGGTTTTAGAGGGAGCATATGTCAACATAATAAAGGCCATAAATGAAAACCCACAGCTGACATTGTACTCAATTGGGAAAAACTGAGAGATTTCCTTTATGGTCAGGAATAAGGCAGGGATGTGCATTTAGTTCTTAAATAAATTGAGAGCATCAAGGTTGTGTGTGTGTGTGTGTGTGTGTGTGTGTGTGTGTGTGTGGCACAGTGTCTACATTTTGCATTCCATATTTTAGGGTGATTTGTCTATAACTATTTTGCTTTTAAATATCCAAGACAGACCAGACACCACAATTTCCATAAACTATTCAGGTTATGAGCATTGATGGTGTGGTCTTAATGCTTATCAATTAATCCTAAGTGTATATTGTTCCAAAAGAAATATAACTTAAGAGATTTAAAATAGATAATCAGTTGTTTTGATTGCTAGCCACACCTGTCCGAGAGCTTTATCACTTCCTGAGTCTCCAATCAAGAATCTTACCTCTAACACACACACACACACACAATTATCTAGTCCATGACAGTGGCCTTACCAAGGACTGGGGGGCAGGACTTTATATCCTGTGCAGGTAGTGAGGGGTAAATTGTCTCTATAACTCTTTTTTTTTTTTAGTTTATTTTTGAGAGAGAGAGAGAGAGAGAGAGAGAGAGTGAGTGAGTCCCATTCAGGCTCCACGCTGTCAGTGTAGAGTCCAATGTGGGGCTCGAGCTCAAGGACTATGAGATCATGACCTGAGCCCAAATCAAGAGTGGAACACTTAACCGACAGCCACCCAGGCGCCCTGTCTCAATAACTCTTAAAAGTAATAATGAAATGGACTAAAATTCAGTCTGCATTTTTTATTGTCATGTGCAGGTAAATCTAAACAATGTCAATGATGAAATACTCTTCCTGGAAAGGTAATGTTTTGCTGGTCTGAATGAAACAGAGGAGTTTCATGAATGCATATACATTTATACACACATGTATATTTCAATTAGAATATTTTATTACTTATTCTTTAATAAACACTGTAATGATTGTGAAAACTACTTAGAATAACTGAGGATTAACCAACAGAACCCAAGGTGCGGACTCAGGAATCTCAGCTGTTCCCTAGGAGAGTGACTCTGTCATTGTTCGGGAGCTGGATGTACAAACTTGTGCCCTGGGCCAGTGGCCTTCGGTCCTGGATTTAAGACAAATGATGTTAGCACAGTCGTCGTAACGATGAAGAAATGACCTAGAATTTGAATCATTTCAATCCATTCATTCTAGGTGTCTACTTGGATACCTAATTTGCGTCTAACCTGTAAAGTAGTGAAATATAATGTAAACTGCAAGTTGTGATATATTCGTGAAGGAGAAAGTTTTAATTCATATGTGAGACATTTTAAAGAATGTGAGTAATACCTTTAAAATAGACATTTATTCTGTTGGGGTGGTTAGCTGTTTAAAACTAAAGAACACATCAAGAAACTGAAATATTACATGTTATTGAAATAATTCTGTGCCATAACAGGAGGGGTCTTTAAAGTCCTGGCTCCACGTGTGAAAACCACTGGTGCGCCCCTAGTGGATACCTCAGTCCTCTGCAGGGAGTAAGTCGTAAGTGTGGGCGGCCAGTAGTCCTATCCCCACATGGGCCGTCCTAACGTCACAGGTCTGCTTGAACTTTCACTGGAGCGCGGGTCACTTTCTGAGGAAGAATGGCCAGGGCGTGTGCACTGACGGGTGAGCACCGTGGAAAGTCTCCGGTCCCTAGCATGCACTCCCCAGGGACTCCTGAGGGTCGCACTGACTAAGGCAGCGGTGAAGGCAATGACAGCAGCATCTGCATACGCTGCTGTGGCATATGACTTGCTAAAGCAAATGTGAAAGTCGGAGATCAGGGCGTTTATTGCCTTTGGACGGTTGCCACAGATTTCTGCAAGAGCACTAAATGCCAGTTTTAATTCAATTTGAATAGGGAAATTACATGAACTGTTTTAAATCGCAAGGTCATTGTTCCCACCAGCTGAGGCAGGAATCTTCTTCTTGCTCAAGTGACCCGTTAGAATTAATCATGTTTTCAAAATATGCTTGTATTTTTTTTTTCCTCTGAAAGTTACCCGGAAGATTGTCTCAGTAATAAGAATGAAATAGAAGCAACTAGAGAAAGATCATAATCCCAAGAGGAATTTTTGAAAGAAGCAGAGGTCATCTTTACAAAAAAATTAGGGGCACCTGGGTGGCTCGGTCAGTTAGGTGTCTGACTTCAGCTCAGGTCATGATCTCACCGTTTGTGAGTTCAAGCCCCGCATCGGGCTCTTTGCTGACCGCTCAGAGCCTGGAACCTGTTTCAGATTCTGTCTCTGCCTCTCTCTGTCCCTCCCCTGCTTGCACTCTGTTTCTCTCTCTATCAAAAGTAAGTAAACATTAAGAAAAATCAAAAATAAATTAAGGAATATTTCTCCATGTTCTCAAAAACTTTAAAAGTATATAATAATAATAAAAAAAAATAAAATAAATAAAAAAATAAAAGTATATAATAATTTTAAAATATCTGAAAGAAAAGAAACAAGGGTTCCAAAATATATCATAAAATAGAGGAAAATGAAACAAAAGGTGTGCTTAAGCTCAGATAACGTGGAAGAGAAATAGGGATCTGGCTCTTCTTGTGGACACGTATTTTGAATATAAATCCGTCTTTGTGTTTCCATCTCGTTTTTCTAGTTTAAGAAGTGTTAGAGAAAGGGAGAGAAGGAGGGGGTGGTTTGGGGGGCTCTTGAAAGATGACAATTGAATTATGACCCTAGAATTCGTTAAGGTAAAGCTTATATAAAAGTTCGATTTTAAATTTCTATTTCTAACCTCACCGCTGCGCACCTCTCCCTGAATTGTGAACACCATTAGGATGTGGGTGCTGACTTGTAGTGAGAGCTCAGTGAATGTTTGAGGATGAAGAGCGGGTAATACAGTGGGTAATACCACAACAGGTTCGTAGTGGGAAGTGGACCGCACAGCGGAGAAAGAGTCACGATGTTTAATGAAGTCAACTAGTTCATTGGTAGAATATCTTAATTCGTCCCTTCGATGATATCATTTAGTACACAGAGTGAATCTTCCTTCCTTTTTGGATTCAAATCACCATAGAGAAAAGTTGTGGGTATCCGTATATATTCTACATGAAGCCACCAAAGGGCTGTTGTAACCAAAAAGACGTATGGATCACTGTGAATCTTTTAAAGGGGGCTATATTTACATTCAGCATAGTACATAGAGCAGACTGACAAGAAATGTAGATGCGGTGAAATCAGAAACCGAAATTGTCATAAACTTCTAAGATGCCATTACATCTGACAGCCATTATTGTCACCTAAAGTCGAGGGCTGTATAACGGAACAACCCTGCAGTATTTACTACAAGAAGCAAATCATAGAGTGCTGAAGTCAGAGAACTTAGGCTCTGGGCCAGTCTTAGCCACATAATGGCTTTGAAATTTTTGGCAAATCATTTCACTTCTTTGACATAATATTTCTGTTATTCAATTGATGGTTTTAGTACTGAGTATTTTAATGTTTATGGAAACGCTTTGTAAACCGCTTACAAATTGTCACGAATTCCAAGAGGTGCTTTACTTTTAGCATATTTAGTGACTGAAATTACATTATGTCTTTTAAGTTTTGGGTTTTTTTTAACGTTTATTTATTTGAGAGAGAGAGAGTGAGAGAGCAAGCGTGTACACAAGCTGGGGAGGGACAGAGAGAGGGAGAGAGACTCCCAGGCAGGCTCTGCACTGTCAGCACAGAGCCCGACCCGGGGCTATAACTGATCTCATGAGCGGTGAGATCATGACTTGAGCCAAAATCAAGAGTCAGACCCCCCCAGCCACCCCAGGTTAAGGTCTTGTAAATGCTTTTTTTTTTTTTTTAATTTTCCAGTGAAATTGACAGCTCTTTTTGTTACATGCATTAAAAATAGTGAATCTTATAATGTATGGTATTGAAAGAACTATCCACCCGTTTAGGGACACAGGCTAATAAGAGTTTATGCATCATCAGTCATTTTTCAGGAATGCTCATGAGATCACCTCTGTTCCATCCAACCTGAAGGAAAAAAGGACACAGGAGCACCATGTAGGATATATTTGAATCAGGCCACTCTAGATTATATTCACTTGGCCAGATCTTTATTATGTGGCTGCATAAAACTGTAAATTAGGCTAGGAATGGTAGTTTCTATATGAGCAGTCCCTTCCCAGAAGGACACTTCACTCTGGAAGGGAAATGTAATATGTGGCAGCAGCTAATGCTGCCACATCTCTGAGCCTCAGACCTCATTGAAGATCTTAGGTGCTACCTGCTGAAAGATGTTCTCTCTGATGTTTCTTTTTAAAAATATTTTATTTATTGTTTATTTTTGAGAGAGAGAGAGAGACAGACAGAGCATGAGCAGTGGAGGGGGCAGAGACAGAGGGAGACACAGAGCCCGATGCCTGGGCTGGAACTCATGAACCACGAGATCATGACCTGAGCTGAAGTCGGATGCTTAACTGACTGATGCCCCTGATGTTTCTGTTTTTGATTCAGCTTGTTATTTTCTTTTGGAGCATATACCTCTGAAGCTATCATTTTTTCTTTTAGTACATTTTAATCACTTACTAATTTTCTCCTATTCCTACTCCTGACTACAGATATCATACTTGTTTTTTTCTCTGATGTATCCCCACAGTATCAATAAGAGTCAATAAATATTTGTTAAATGAAGGAATCTAATATAAAGTAGGGGACTGTACTAGTAACTTCCGTATGTTCCTTTTATTTAGACTAGTTTTTTGTTGTTGTTAAATCTTTTATTTTGAGACCATTGTGATTCTGAAGCCATTGTAAGGAATGCTATAGAAAGGTGGTGTTTCCCCCAAGGTTTCCCCACATGGTAACTTCGTGCAAAATTATATACAGTATTACAGTGATATTAATATGGCATAATCAAGACAGCACATTTCTGTCATGAGAAGGGTTTTTCATTTTGATCTTCCATAGACTTACTTTCCTCTGAGTCTCACCCCTTCCTTCATCGGACAATGACCGATCTCCTCTCCCTTTCTATAAGTTTGTCATTTGGAGACTGTTCTACCAATGTAATCTTATGGTTTGCAACCTTTTGAGATTGGGTTTTCTTCACTCCATCATTCTCTGGAGATTGTTACAGGTTATAGACTACATGTATCAGTTTTATGTGTGTCTGTGTGTCTGTGTGTTATATCTCATAGTATGGAGGCATGAGCTTTAAAACGTCACTGGTAAAGAGTATCAGAGTTGTTCCAGGTTTTGGACTATTACTAATTGAGACGCTCCAGATGTTTGTGTACAGGGTTTTTTCTTTCCTTTTCTTTCTTTCTTTCTTTCTTTCTTTCTTTCTTTCTTTCTTTCTTTCTTT
>NC_064818.1:1578897-1628897 GCF_023721935.1 Panthera uncia
TTTCTTTCTTTCTTTCTTTCTTTCTTTCTTTCTTTCTTTCTTTCTTTGTCTTATTTTTTGTTTCCCCCTTTGAACCTAAGTTTTCATGTCTCTGTGATAAATATTCAAGAGTGCAGTTGCTGGGTTGTATGGTAGTTAGTTTAGTTTTTTAAGAAACTGCCAAACTGGTAAGAATGGCTGTACCATTTTACCTTCCCACCAGCAACATGGGAAAGATCTGTTTCCTCTGCCTCCTACCAGAGTTTGGTATTGTCATTATTTTTATTTTTTGCCATTTTGATAAGTATGTAGTAATGTCATTAGAGTTTTGATTTTGCATTTTCCTGGTGATGAGTACTGTTGAACATCCTTTCATATGCTTATTTTCCATCCATATAAACTCTTCAATAAGCATCTTTTTTGTTTTCTCATTATCTAATCTCATTGGGGATTTTTTTACTATTAATTTTTTAGTATTTATGTGTTGTATTTTTTTCTCTTCAAATTTTTAATTTAAATTCTAGTTAGTTAACACACTGCTTTCAGGAGTAGAATTTAGTGATTCATCACCTACATGTAACAACCGGTGCTCATCCCAAGTGCCTTCCTTAATGCCCATCACCCATCTAGCCCATCTCCCCACCCACTTCCCCTTCAGCAACCCTCAGTTTGTTCTCTGGAGTTAAGAGTCTCCTGTGGTTTGTTTCCCTCTCTCTGTTTCCTTTTTTCCCTCCTCCCTTATGTTCATCTGTTTTGTTTCTTAAATCCACATATGAGTGGAATCATACAGTATTTTCCTTTGTCTGACTTACTTTGCTTAGCATAATACTCTCCAGTTCCAGCCACGTAGTTGCAAATGGCAAGATTTCATTCTTTTTTGTGGCTGAGGAATACTCCATCATATATCTACCACATCTTTGTTATCCATTCATCCATTGATGGACATTTGGGCTCTTTCCATACTTTGGCTATTGTCGATAACGCTGCTGTTAAACATCGGGTGCATGTGCCCCTTCAAATCTATACTTTTTTATCTTCATTCATGTATTGTGTAGATAAAAGTTCTTTGTCAGATACCTGGTTGGCACATGTTTTCTCACCATCTGTAGCTTGCTTTTCAAACTTTGAGAGACTTAATTTTGGTGAAGTCAATTTTGTCATTATTTTCTTTGATGGATTCTGGTGTTGGTGTGAAGTGTCTGAGACTTGAAGTGTCCAGATCCTGGAGATTTTGTAATCATTTTCTAAAAGTTGTATAGTTTTGTATTTATATTTAAGTCTGTCATCCATTTTGAGTTATTTTTTTGTGTAAAGCATGTGATTTTAGTTCACTTTTTTCTTTCACCCATGGATTTCCACTTGTTCCTGAATGTTTGCTGAAAATGCTGTTATTTCTCTATTGAACTGTTTTTGCACTACTGTTAAAAATTAGTTGGCATGTTTCTGGGCATTTATTTCCAATAAATATTTTGTGCCATCGATCTATGTGTCTATCCCTCTGCCAGTACCTCCCAATCTTAATTGCTGTGGCTATAGAATACGTGTTGACCTTGGGTAGACTAATTCCTCCCACTTTATTCTCTTTCAAGGTTTTAACAAGTGTAGAACATTTTTATTACCATATAAATTCAAAAACAATCCTGTCTGTATCTACAAAAATCTTTGTTGGATTTTAATAAGAACTGCATTAAACCTGCATATCAGTTTGGGGAGAACTGACATATTTATTATGTTGATACTTCCAATAACATAAATACAGTGGGTCTCTCCATTTATTTATATCTTTTTTGATTTCTTTCATCAGTGTTATGTGGTTTTCAGTATACACTATTGAACACATTTTATTAGAGTTACACCTAATTTCTCTTTTTTTAGAGTGATTGTACATTACTATATTTTTAATTTCTGTATCCATGAGTTAATTGCTTTTACATAGAAATATAATGGATTAGTGTATATTTTATCCTACAACTTGGCTGAACCACTTAATAGGCCTAGGAGTTTGTAGATTCATTTGGATTTTCTACGTAGAAAATCATGTCATCTGCAAATAGAAACAGTTTTATTTCTTCCTTACTGATCTGCATAAATTTTATTTCCTTTTCTTGCCATATTGCACCAACTATAATTTCCACACTATGTTGAATAAAAATAGTGAGAGCAGATAACTTTGTCTTATTTCCAATTTAAGGTAATAGCAGTCTTTCACCAGTAATATTACTTGTAGATTTTCCATGGGTAATTGCTATCAATTTGAAGTTTCTCTCTAGTCTGACTTGTTTTAGAGTTTCTATCATGAGTGAATTTTGGATTTTGTCAAGTGCTGGTTAGGCATCATTTGATAAATCATGTGACTTTTCTTCTTTAGCCAGTTAATGTGGTAGATTACTTTTATTTTTGAATATTGAAGCAGGCTTTTCTCCTTGGAATAAACACCACGAGGGCACTGAGTATAATTCTTCTTATGTGTTTGTGAATTTTATATGCTAACGTTTTACAAGTGTTTTTGAGTCTTCATCTATGAAGAATATCGGTCCATAGTTGTGGGGGTTTTTGTCTGTTGTTTTTGTACTATATTTGTCTGATTTGGTCTTAGGGTAATCCATAACCACAGCTGCACAAAATTAACTAGGGAGTTTATCCTTCTGTTTCTAGAATTGCTTTTAATTCTTCTTTCATCATTTGGTAGAATTCTTCAAAGAAATCACCTGGGCCTGGGGACTTCTTTAGAGAGAACTTTAAATGTAAATTCAGTTCCATTAACACCGATAGGGCTATTAAATTCTCTACTTCATATTGGGTGAGTTTTTATCATTTTGTATTTTTTGAAGCATCATGACATTTAAGGTATTTTTATTCATATATCGGGGCTAAGTCTGCCATGTTTTTTGTTTGTTTTATGCCTGTTCGTTTTGTTTCCTACTTTTGTTTTCTTGTTCCTGCCTTTCTGTGGGTTTCCTAACTCGTTTGTAGAAATCCATTTTGTTTTATCACAGTAGTTTTTAGTGTGTTTCTTTATATAGCTTTCTAAAATGTTTGTAATGTTTATTTTTTATTTTTGACAGAGAGAGAGAGAGAGAGGCAGGGCCTGAGCAGGGGAGGGGCAGAGACAGAGGGAGACCCCAGAATCCGAAGGAGGCTCCGGGCTCTGAGCTGTCAGCACAGAGTCCGACGCGGGGCGTGAACCCACGAGCTTTGAGATCATGACATGAGCTGAAGTCAGACGCTCGACTGACTGAGCGCCCAGGCGCCCCTATATAGTTTTCTAAGTAGTCACTCTAGGTGACATAGGTGGGGGACATAGACCCATAGATATAGATGGGGACATAGACATCACAGTCTAACGGTCAGGTCATGCCCAAGAATGAGTGACGTATATAGAAACTACCTCTTTGCACATCCTGTTGTAAACCATCCATTTTATAATATAATTATCTTAAATATTTCTCTACATTCATTGAAAACCACATCAGAGGATGTAACTGTCAAACATAATTTAGAAAATTTAAGAGGAAAAGCACAGTCCGTTGTATTTTTTCAGGTTTCCTAGCCATGTGCTTCTTTTCTTATTGATGTCCTAGGTTCCTTAATTTATTGTTTTCTTTGTGTTTAGAGAACTTCCTTCGGGCATTCCTTTAAGGTGGGTTTGATGATGACACATTATATCCGGTGTCCTCCATTTGATGATGTTTTGATAACCCTTTTATTACGGAAGGTCATTTTCATTGCATATAGGACTCTGGGTTGACACTTCTTTTTTTCCTTGAGCACTTGAAAAACACTGTGCAAATCCCCCTACCCTCCATGGCTTCTGAGAAGGTCCTGTCACACGGTGGTTCCCATATGAGGCAAGTTGTCCTTTCTGTCTTCCTGCTTTCGGGATTTTCCCTTTGTCCAGTCTTCTGAATTCCAGCTTGACGTTGTAGAAATCTCTTCAGGTGTGCTGTTTGGGGCTTACTCATACTTGAATCTGTAGGTTCATTCTTTTGCCTAATTGGGGAAGTGTTAACCATTATTCCTGCTAGTGTATCTCAGGCACTCCCCAGTGTCCTTCCAGGACTGTGGTGGTTGGTATCTTGTTATATTGTCTGTTCATTTCCCCCACTATTTTCTCTCTGTTGTTTGACTCATTCCTGCTCTCCCGTCTTCTGCATCGTGCTCTCCAGCCCATTCACCGAGTTCCTATTTCAGTTCATGTATTTGCACTGGGTTCTTCTTTTTCACGACTGTCTCTTTGCTGGGATTTTCTGTGTTTTCCTTTGTTTCAGGTGTTTTTGTAACTGCTCTTTTTAGCCTATTCGTGATACCTGCATTAGAGTCTTTCTCAGATCATCTTAACCTCTCTATCGTCTCTGCATTGGTATTGCTTGATTGTCCTTTTTCTTTCACTTTGAGATTTTCCTGATTTTTGCTGTGACGTGATTTTTAAGTTAAAAATGGCATATTTTGGGCATTAGGTTCTCTGTATCATTTTTAGACCTTGTGTTTTAGCTGCTTTCCTCCGACGCTGCTGTGGCCAATTCCTTACTTGGGAGGGCACAGAGGTCATCGTCCCTGCTCAGGCTCCACAGACTTAGAAGGGTCCTGGTTAGTGCTGGGCGGGGCAGGAGGTTCTGGCTGCCCTTGGGCATCAACAGATCCCTTAAGGTAGTTGGCTTTTACCCCCAGCTGGGATGTGTACCACCCCTATCTGTCTGTAGATTGTGTGATGGGCACCTCATTACATCTTCATGAATACGGAAGCAGAGACTCCCCACTTGGCCTTTGTGGTTGTGGGTGAAGGTGGAGTTTTTTTCTGTGATATTTATCTGGATTGGAGGAATTGTTTTCTAAACGTTTGCCACATCACCAGGCTGCTCTTTTCTCTAGTCCTTTGATGGGCCTTTTCCTGTAAGTGCCCACTGGAATCTCTGGGCAACTGGTTTCTTCTGTTACATCTCTAATATATGAGTCAAAAGGAATACCCAGGAAAATCAGCCTGGTGTCCTTTCCTGGGGTACACCTTCCAGAGAACCTTTTAATATAGATAGATAGGTAGGTAGATAGATAGATAGAGTGATAGATGATAGATAGATAGATAGATAGATAGATGATAGAGATAACCTATAAATATATACATCATAATGGCCAGCATTATTTGCTATATTTAGTGGGAAGAATAGGGAATAGCATGTCCGTTTAATCCTTCTGGAGGTCTTTGTAGCGTAGTTTTTAAGAGTCCTGGCTCTGGAATAATCATGGGTCTAAATTCTAGTTCTGATACACAGAAAATCTAGACCATTAGGCAAGCCCTCCAATGTTTCCCTAAGAGTCTTTGTCTTTAAAATAGAAATCACTATCGTGTCCACTTTATAGAGCTGTTATAAAGATCAAAGATTTCTGAAATGTGTAGGGCATATATTTAGCAACCAATAAACTTTGGCCACCATGAAAACAACTCTTTTCTGTATATTCAGAATATTTTTTACAAAAAAGCTAGTTATAGAAAAATGAAACTCACTACATTGAACATATTTAATTCTGAGTATCCCCAGCTCCCTAGATTTGGTTTCCACAAAGCCCTTGTTAACAGCCAGCTTTCCTTTGTCCCAGAAACCCCCTGGAGAGTGCACGGGCGCTGCCAGGGTCCTGCTGCGACACCGCCACCAGGATTTCAGGTTCTCAGCAACAGTTAGAAGCTGTACGTGTGTCGCTGTAGAGCTCTAGAACATTCCCTTTTCTTACCTCCATAACTCAGCACACAGCTGGTGCCATACGGTCCACATTTTACCCAATTTCCTAGCTGAGCAAGTAGTTGCTCTTGGTCAGGGGACAGTATCTGTGTGTAAAAATGTGTGCACGCACACTTGTGTCTTTCTAAAAAAGCTTGTATTCCTTTTCACACACACACAAATACAGTTGTTTATAATGAAAGTACCTTTCAGCTAAAATTCAAATGTTCACCTTTGAATGCAGGCATCTGACACGCTCCTCCAGTGTCTTGTTTATAATTTGTAGGCCTGTCACTTGTGAAAGCTGAGTGGTTCAGAAAACTGATCGAAACCTGGATCTTGAAAAATCGTCAACATAATAGCACTTTCATCAACACTTTATATGTCTCCTGCCTCTGCCTGGGAACTTAACAAACCCAAACTACTTTACTCCTCGACAAATCCTTCCAGATTAGAAACAAGTGTTTTAGTTTAAAAGGCTTCTACTCTCCAAGCCAGTGCTCAGTAGTGTTAGTTTAGTTTCATTCTGCGTCCGAGAGGCAGTGTGTTCAGCAGACAGTGAGCTGTTGGGCTCTCAGGCTGGTAGGAGGCATGACTGTGTTATGCTGAATGAGCTCTCCACTGTGTGCTGGAAGGCTCTGTGCCCGGGCATTACCCACGTGGCGCTGCAGTGACGAGGTTACATTTCCTTGCCAGATGTCCGTACGACCAGCATCACGGGTGACACGAGTCTGTACCCGTGTCAGAAGAAGCCGGAGGGTTTTCAGTGTGTTGAACGGCTTATGACATCACAAGCTAAAGTGCTACACCTCAGGTTCAGGCCGTGATCTTGTACGAGCTTTTGCTAGTTCCTTTTGTACCAGAAGGACTCATTTTAAGCTGGTAAATCGTATAAAAGCTTAAAGGAATTTTACAATCAATTTGGTAATGTTGAAGAAAGTAAGAAATAGTGATGTTTCAAGCTTTATTCTCTAAAGAAAGAGCTGCACATTACCTGCGTCTAAAACGAGAACCTCCCAGTGTGACTGAGAGAAATTAAAACTGTGATCTGAAATCTAAATGATGCAGAGAAACTTAATTTTAAATAATATCAAAATCTCTAATAAAGATGCTTTTAAAAAAGGCAGGCTAATTAATTTTTGGGAAAAGGAGATTGAAGTATGATTTAATATCAGCGTTCAAATGCTAATTTAAATTGTACATATACTTTTTTCATTTCATACTTAATTTATGGTCATTGATGATTCACTTAAGTAGTTGTAAGCCACACTTTAAAATGTATGTACTACTTAATGTGTGAAATACTCACATCAGAAATTCCATTTTATTCTCATCCTCACTGTAGAAAGTTTGGGCTCTGCAGGCCTGTGAATACGGAAAAGAAAAGTTGCAGATTGACTGCAACATGAAGCACTTAAAAAATTTTTTTTAATGTTTATTTATTTTTGAGAGACAGAAACAGAGCACGAGTGGGGGAGGGGCAGAGAGACAGGGGCCCAGAATCCAAAGCAGGTTCCAGGCTCCGAGCTGTCGGCACAGAGCCAGACACGGGGCTCGAACCCATGAACCGTGAGATCATGACCTGAGCTCAAGTCAGACGCTTAACCGACTGAGCCACCCAGGTGCCTCGCAACATGAAACACGTTGAAGACGAAACAGTGTGTCATTTTATAAGCTGACCCTGTGGGCCACGAGTGTGCTTTTCATTAACTGGAACGCTTGCATTAAGTGAAAATGTTTTGCATTGTAATTGATCTTCAACTTTGAAGCAGACGGTCTTCACACTATTGGTTATCAGATTATATTTAACTAAGAAGAAATAACCATTGGTTTTGTGTGATTACCCTCTAAATTACCTAAGACACATTATGATGTATGACCAAGTGTCTAACTTGTTTAAGTAACTGAATTTGGAAGAATTCCTCAAAAAAATAGTTCGGCTGTACAGGGTGACTAAAAAGTATACTTTTTTATAGCCAACCAATTATGCATGATCTCATCAACGGAGTTACAAATAGAATTCTTTCTGTAGTTTAATTAGCTACGTAAGAAAACATATTGTGAGAGAAGAATGCTGATTTAATTTAATTTAAAATTTGTGAAGCTTATTTATTAATTTTGAGAAAGAAAGAGAGAGAGAATCCCAAGCAGGCTCTGTACTGACAGATGTGGGGCTGCGTCTCACAAACCGTGGGATCATGACCTCAGCTAAAATTAAGAGTCAGGCGCTTAACCGCTTAACTGACCGAGCCATGAAGGTGCCCCAGCAGAATGCTGATTTTAAATACAATTTGTGTAATTTATTAGCTCTGTGGGTCAAGTTGAGGAAATTATTTAAGTGTCCTGGGGTCTTCTTTGTTGTTGTTATAGTAGTTTAAATATATAAAGTGAGAATGATAACATTTAGCTATGTTGGTGGTTATGCAAGTTAGGCTTATAAGATACCAGACTTGGTAAATACTCACATTAGTTAATATCTTATTGACATTTTATAACTGCAGGTGATCTGCACTGTTACTTAGGGAATCCCAGGCTAAGGTTTGTCTGGGAAATTTGTTTTCAGTGTAGAGACTTCATCTTTAGAACAGTTTTAGCTTCCAAGTAAAATTAGGAGGGTGGTATGGAGATTTCCCACACACCCTGTGACCCCCGCGCATGCACAGCCCCCCCTCCCCATCAGCATAGCCGGCTGGATTAGTGCATTTGTTACAAACGATGAATATACTTTGACACACCATCATCCAAAGTCCATACTGTGCATTAGGGTTCACTCTTGGTTTTGTACATTTGTACATAGAAAAATAATGCAATATGTTATGGCTAAATAGCAAATAAAAATAGAATTCTGAAAAATATTCATATTGTACAAAAGAAGACAGGCAAGAATGAGATAAAGTAGAAAGAAAAATGGAATAAAAGTCGGGGGGGTACAGAAAACATATCATAAAATCATGCACCTAAATCCACACATATAATTTCTTGGATTAAATTTCTTAGACCTTTAGATTAAAGGTCAATACAGTGATTGCATAATGCCATCCTGTGTGGAAACCACAGACACCCCACTCCTGTTATCTTCCAGTCATTGTCCACACAAAAGTGAATACTTTCCTGACATCTAATGGCATTTATCTTTTCTGTCTGTTTTAAAGCTTGATATGGTCAGCCTCTTACATTATGTACTCCTTTGTGTCTCATTTACGGTAGTTCCCCGTATCCATGGGGGATAGGTTCCAAGACCTCCAGTAGATGCCTGGGGCCACAAACTGTGTGGAATTCTACATAGATTATGGTTTCTGCTCTTCAGGTATCCCTATGATACGGTTTAGTTTATAAATTGTAAGAGGTATAGTAAGAGAACAACGATAATTAAGTAATTATAGCAATATACTATAATAAAACTCGTGTGAATGATTGACCACCAGTGACGGAAACGTGGATGGGGGACTGCTGTATTTCAGTGTACGTTTTGCTTGTGACATCATATGCTGCTGGAAGTTACCACTCATTTGTTTCCTTTGCTGTATAGATAAATCTACTTTATGAGTAATCCAAATACACCATTCTTTCTCCTGTTAATAGGCGTTTTGGGGTCTGCCTCTAGAACTCTTGTGAATAGTGATGTTGTGAACGTTCATAATATACATGCACGCACATCTGTTTTAAACACGTGTAAACATTAGAGTGGACCATGCACCCAGGAAGGATGCTGTTGCAGCGAGGGTGGGGACACGTTCACCCTGTAGTTAGTGCAGGTTTTCAAAGTGGCTTCATCAATGTGGCTCTTTGCAGTAAAGGGCTCCTGAGCTGCAGCACATTGTTGTCAAAACTTGGTATTTACTGACTTCTCTACTTTGGTCATTCTGTTTTCCACGGGGTCGGGCGTGGGGGTGGGGAGGTGCGTTTTTTTGCAGCTTTCTTCTGTATTTTCCTGATGCCTAACGAGGATAAGGATTTACATATATGTTCATATTGATGTCTAGCCCAGTACCATTTGTTACTAAGACCGTACTTTTTATTTCATTGAAGTGTCTCATTTTTTGTTCCTCAAGTGACCAACTACATGTGGCCCAAGAATGAATCCTCTGTGTACTTTCACTGATGGACGTTCTCTGTCCCTCCGTCAGTCACATATCGGTCAATGTTAACAGATTTAACTTGGGCTTGACACCTGGTAGTCTGATTTATACTTGTTCTACACAGAAATGTGTAGTTCTTTTTTATGCTATTAATAGACCCTTTGTTTATTCACATGGATTTTAGGAACAAAGTTGTATGTTCACAAACAAATACAGTCACACACTACAGAACTTTATTTGGCTTTCTCAAAGTATATAATTTGAGGGAGGGGAATAATATCCCCACTGTCCATGATCATAGTGTCTATCTTTTTTAGTTTATTCTTTCAACAATTTCTTTAAATAATATTTTTTTCACATTTTTATGTATGAGATAAAGGACATGTTTGTTAGGTTTATTCCTAAATATGTGATAGTTTCAATGCTATTGTAAGTAGTATTCTCTTTAAATGTTCATTTTTTTCCTTTGAAATCATGATGATAGACATCCTCTTTTGTTCCTGTTCTGAGGAAGAATTTCTTCATTATTTCACTGTCTAGTACAGGTTTTCTATAGATGTTTATAGATAAATTTTTACCATATTAACAATGTATTATTATTCCTGCTTTGTCAGTTTAGAACTTTGTCAAATCCATTTTTGGGACCTAAGTGATTAATGTTTCTTTTTTTTACTAATGTTGAGTCACAAAGATTAACTTTTTAATGTTAAACCACTTGTACAATAATATTCATTTGGTCATGATTCATTAACTTTTTTGTATTTAGTGGAATCAATATTTTTAAACTTCATACAAGACAGGATTTTCCATCTGTATTCATGAGAAATACTGTCCCATAATTTATGACTTTTATAATGTTTGTGATGTATTTGTTTCATTTTGTCGGACTTGTCTCCCCAAAAGTCAACATTTATAACACAAAAAGTTGCATTAAGTTAATAGCAGACAAAACCTGAATGCACACTTTGAAAAATAATTACATAAAAATACGAAAGTCGGCAATCAGCGCCTGAAGATGTGTGGAACGTCCTTCCTGTCACAGATTTGCAAGTTAAGCTGTAGTAAGATGGCGGGTGCCACTCCCTGGTGGAGATTGGTCGGGGGCCAGACAGAAGAGCGTTTGGCATTCCTGTTTCCGTTTCCCCTCCGGCTTTTCCTCTGACTCGGTCCTCAGGCCCAGCCTCTAGTGAGCTCTATGACGAGGCTCTCAGGCCATGTTTTTCAGAGGCTTGGCCTTAACTCTGTGGCGTCCAGTCCACCTGTTTCCCCAACTCACTACATGACCGATGGGCAACCCCACTCCAAGTCTAAGCCTCCGCAGTGCCCAGGGTGGATGGAAGCATACCAGCCCATTGATAGATTCCCAGTGTTCCTCTAAACGCTTCTGGCCTCTTTGGAATTTCTCTCCTCTTAAACACCATCCTTTCTGGAATCGTCTGGTGCTTCTGAATAGATGTGTGTAGTTTAAGGGGGAGCTTTGGTCTTCCGGGCAGTATTCAGTCCTACCAAGTACTGCCTGGAGGCATCATTTATTCACAGTATATGTATATTTAAAAAAAAATTTAATGTTTTTATTCCTGAGAGAAAGAGAGGGAAAGAGAAAGAGAGAGAGAGGGCACAAATGAGGGAGGGGCAGAGAGAGGGGGAGAGAGAGAGTGAGAGTGAGAGTGAGAGAGAGAGAGAGAGAGAGAGAGAGACAGAATCCGAAGCAGGGTCCAGGCTCTGAGCTGTCAGCACAGAGCCTGACACGGGTCTCAAACCTGAGAACTGTGAGATCATGACCTGAGCCAAAGTCTGATGTTTAACTGACTGAGCCACCCAGGCACCACTACAGTATATATTTTTAATATAAAAAATATTTTTTTAGTAGGATAACCTAGCAAAGCTGAAAAAGTGTAGATACCCTCTGAACCTGACCCTGTGTCAGGCCACAGGGGTGCAGTACTGATCTGGATATGATATTCTGATCTTCATGAACCTTTTCTTTTATGAAAGACAAAGATATAACCCAGTCAGTCACAAAACAAATAGTTCATAAAAATGAAAGTAAATATTCTGACCTGGAAAATATCTCCAAATTATTCACCAAATTATGTCTCACCTATCAACATTACATCCTTCTCCCAGAGGAAATTTCAAACCTGACAATTTCAAGGTATAAAGAATTTTTCAGCTAATATTAATAACTTCAAAAAATAACACCAGACAAGAATGTTAAAATGGTTTTGTGTGTATTTCTAGCATGTGCTGAAGTTCAATGCTGTACATGAGAAACCGCTTCTTCTTTCAAGTGTGTGCAAGAAGCAGATGGAGTAATTCAATTATTAGCAGGTGGCACAACAGGTAAGAAATGAGGAAAATTTAAGGGCTATTGAACGCTAGGGAGCAACAGACAGCCTGGCACATAGAGAATCAGCCGTGAAGTTCTCGTTAGTTCTAATGAGGACGTGTGGCCAATCTGGAATTTTCGCACTGAATCAGCACAAAACTATGTAGCGCAGGTGTTTAATTGTCACCGGATCCAACATCTGATCCGAGTAGAGTAAAACACCATAGAACAAAAGCCTCTCGTTCGAAAAAAAATAAAAAGGTTTGGAAAACAACATTATGTTAACTTAGAGAAATTTAAGAAATTTTGAAGAGTCTATTGAGAAAAACTTATTTCAGTCTCAATAAATCTTATGTATAGATCTGTGTTTTTGTATGCTTAGCAATATGTTAAAATATTTAAAATTTTATGAGGTCAGTATTTTTTGTGTGCAGTTCACTTTTCAATACCATTAATTTTATTCAAATGTATTTGATAGACTAAAGCTCGTTTTCTGGTATCCAAGCGCTAAAACTTTCTTCACTAGTACGATTGCAAAAATGTCCCCGTATGCTAGAAGAGCGTCAGGACACGAGGGTGTGTTTGTGAGTTGTGTCCCATTCCAGCGAGGCAGCATCTGCCTTATCTTGTGTCACATGACATCACGGGAGTGCAGCTTTGAACACCTGTAGGCTGCCTTCCGCTGGTCTCCCTTCTCTACACCTTTTGCTGTTCTTGTATATAAGACTTGCAGAGATCACCAAAAAACTTGACATCATGTCTCGGCAACCCCAGAATGTGATTTTATTCCGTTTGTATTTTACGAGATACTGGAGAGCTATGTCCCAGTGACTTCCTTACTGCTTCTGAATTGACCACATATATGGTTGTGGGTATGAAAGTTTGCTTTTAGTATTTACACTCTTTCACTGCTGGTTGTCCTCATTTGTCTGGGAAGTTGTATTTACATATGATTTGCTATTTTTTTTAAAAAAAACAAGTGTTCACCTGTTTGAAAACATCATATTCATTTGAAGATGAGAAAATTGGCATTGAGAATGTGTAAATTAAACTGTGGATTAACAGTCAAACTGGATGGTGCAATCAGTTAAGCGTCTGACTCTTGATCTCGGATCAGGTCATAATCTCACAGTTAGTGAGTTCAGCCCCGCTTCGGGCTCTGTGCCGATGGTGTGGAGCCTGCTTGGGATTCTGTCTCTCCTTCTCTCTGCCTGTCCCTCACTTGTGCTCTCTCTCTCAAAATGAATAAGTAAACTTAAAAAAAAGTCAAATGTATGTTTATCCAAGATAAAAATTCCTGTTACTCTGCACTGCGTGATTAAATGGTATCTGTAGTTCTGCAGACTTGATTTTGGAATCCTTCTGTGTCCTCTTATGCTGCATGCTGTCGTGAGCAGGCCCTTTGACTTCTGAACACCTGATATCTGATAGGTAATAGAAACAGGAGTGTTTTCAGGGTAAAAAAGGATGACCTGTGTTTGGAATTTAAGAGCTCAACAAATATCAAGTCTTCTTGTATTTCTCATACTTTTGCAAACAGAAAATCAGGTGGGTACAGTGCACAACATAAACCATTCCAGTGTTCTCATATCATGGGTGTGATCTGTGACATCTGTGTTGGGGGTTGGGAACTTCATATATGAGAAATACCCCCATAAGGGACAGTGGACTCTGAAGTGGAATGTAAGACATGTTACCCTAGAAAGGATGCTGTTTATAGTAAGAGAAAACATTAAAAGCTACCATTGTATAGATCCTAAAAAGATAAATAAATCTCTGCTATTTTGGCTCTTCTATTTAAAGAAGAAAAGGTATAGAATAGGGGAGGGAAAGGGGGAGAAAAAGTTACAGAGAGGGAAGGAGGCAAACCATGAGAGACTCTTAAAAACTGAGAATAAACTGAGGGTTGATAGGGGGTGGGAGGGAGGGCAAAGTGGGTGATGGGCATTGAGGAGGGCACCTGTTGGGATGAGCACTGGGTGTTGTATGGAAACCAATTTGACAATAAATTTCATATTAAAAAAAAAAGAAAAGGTAGAATAAATACGTTTAAAGTCTATCTTCAGATGGAACCACTGTTTTTGAGGACAGTCTATGCTTCTCCCTCTGTAGGAGCCATTTTCCTTTGCACCTTGAGTTCAAGCACTAGGTTTGCAATTAATGAATGAAAATGCAGCTTTGCATTAACGTGAGAGTGCACAGATTTAGTGGTACAGTTTCTTACAAAGGATATATCATTTTACTATTTTTAATAAATATTGGAAAAGAAATGTTCTATTTCTGTGATTCTCATATGCAGTAAAGACAAATGCTTTGTCTCAAAAAACATATATCCCACATTTGTTTTTTTTTGTTTTTGTTTTTATATTTCTAATCCTAACATTAGTTTTTAAAATAAAGGCGTTTTTTGATTCAGTCACGTTCTATGTTAGGAACTGGTCAAAATAGCTAGGTATGTTTACAAACAAGTACACAAGGAAGTGGAAGAAAGACAATACCCAAAAAAAAATTTTATGAAAAATTCTCTTCAATCATTACTACAAATCTGTGGTACTCATTTTTCCAGACTCTCCGTATTTCTGACAGGCTGCTTCTGTTGTGATTAAGAGTTTTCCAGGAGCGTGAAACCAAGCTCGTATATCCTGGTGCACAGGGTGTAGTAGGCACACACGTTGTCGGGTACAGGTCTCTGTGTGAGTGCGTGAGTCACTAGTAAAGTGCTCCTGAGTTTAGCCTGTTTTGTATCTTTCACCCTCAGCACGAAGATTTTGACAGTCCTTGCTTTCTCAGGACTTTCAAACCTTCCATCGGTTCAGGATAATCATGAAGTCTAGTCCTCAAGTTCGGCTTTATTTCCAGTAGGGAGATTAACCCAAACGACATGGTACTTAGCCGGGCACACATTCGGTGTTGACGCCCTTGTGCGGAGGCGGTCGGCAACGGCTGCATACTCTGGACACTGTACTACATGCAGTTAAGAAAATTATCATTGTCCAGGCGCCGGGGTGGCTCAGTCCGCTGAGCGGCCGACTTCGGCCCGGGTCGTGATCTCACAGCTCATGAGTTCAAGCCCCACGTTGGGCTCTGTGCCGACCATGTGGAGCCTGCTTAGGATCCTGTCTCCCTCTACCTCTGCCCCTCCCCCGCTTGTGCTTTCTCTCTCTCTCAAAAATAAATAAATACATTAGTAAATAAATAAATAAAAATAATCCTTGTCAAGGAAAATGTGAATATGCATTTTTAGAATAAAAATATTTCCACTATGTACATTTAATGAAATGTTATTTTTATCTTGTCCTTTTTTTCTTTTTGACTTTGAAATAATATAGATTGGCTAAAATTTCTTTCATAATGTGGTGTGAGTTTCATAATTTGTCCATTCGAATGTGTTCATGTCAGTCTCAATCTTTCCCTCTCTCTCTCTCTCTCTCTCTCCCCCTCTCCCTCTGTCTCTGTTTCCCTCTCTCTCTCCCTCTGTTTCTGTCTCCCTTTGTCTCTCCCTGTCTTTTCTCTTTCCCTCTCTCTGTCTCTGTCTCTCTCCCTCTGTCTCTGTCTCTCATCCTCTGTCTCTGTTTCCCTCTCTGTCTCTCTCCTTCCCTGTCTCTCCCCCCACCCCCCGACTCTCTCTCTTGTCCCTCCCACCGCCCCCTCCTTCTCATTCTCTCCATTTCCTTCTTTTGATGTTTTTCCCTGCGTTCTCCCTTCTGGTTTATCTTTCCCTCTAGTGTTTCTTTGAACAGAGCCAAGAACTTGGCGGGAGAATACCCTGAAGGGAAGGAGGGATGCTTGTATGTGTTTTCATCCCATCCTTTGCATTTAAAATGGAAGATCAAATCAGTGGTTTTAACAGAACTGGTGATATTATAAAACATGGTTGTGGATTGATTTCCGTTCTGTAAAAATTCCCACTAATACACCGTAGAGACTGATTGCCATTGTGTTCTTGTAAAGTAACGTATTTTCTGTAGTTGAGGCTCTTTTCTTCCCTGATGGCGGCAGCTGCCATCAGTGCCTGGGCAGGAATGTGTCTCTGCGGTCCCCCAGTCCCCGGGGAGCAGTGTCTGGTTTACCACCAGGTCTCCAGGGCAATGCAGGTGAGCTCATTCTGGCTTGTTCCAGATTTCCTGAAAGGCACCTCAGCACTGTGACTATAGACCAGGAACATGTGTGTCTGACCTGATCGGTAGTGATTCACCTGGAAGGATCCCAGCACAGGTAGCCCCACGACCATCCAGTTAGAGTTTCCACCCAGTGACTTAGTCCCTTGAATTTCTGTGCTTGACCCTGAATATAATACTGGGGAATGCTTGAGGAAGAAACCCTGGGGAATTCTGGAGGATCGCAAGCACACGAGGGAAGTTACTGCCTTTTACTTTCTACTGCAGTTCAGTTCCACTTTGCCTATGCGTTCCTGTGACAAGAGTTTGAATCCTTGTGAAGTCTGCATTCCTGATGCACTTACGTGTCGGAAACTGGCCTTCTATTTATGCTATGGGTCTGTTCCCAACGCGGACTGTTTACTGCGTTCTGGCTGTGGGCACCTGTCGCCTGGTGGGATGGGTTACTAGTTGACTGCCCAGCATGTGCTGAGACACGTTCCGTGATTTCAAGGTGCCCGATGGCTTTTTCTTCCCAGCAGAGGCTTAGCTGTTTATATGCATGCATATGTGGGTGTATTTGCTGGGCTTCTTGGGTTTTGGTTTTGGCGTGCACAAATACCATTTACGAGAGGGGCCCGGGTCACGGACGGTGACCTTCCGTCTCGCAGGTGCCCTCAGGAGGGGGGGAGATGACATACTCAGTCTGTCCGATGTTCATTCCTGAATAGTAAATAGGTACAGGCTCTGAGGGCTGAGCGCGCCCCGGGGCTGGGGGTGTGGGGGTCCAGGTGAGGGTGCCCCAGGTCCGGGGGTGCAGGTAAGGGCACCTCAGATGCGAGGTGGTGGGTGAGCTTATACCGGATCCGGGGTCCGAGTGAGCGCACCCTGGGGCCGCGGGTGTAGGGGTGCAGGGGTTCGGGTGAGGGTGCCCCGGGTCCAGGGGTCAGAGGTGATGTGTGGAGCAGGGGTGCCGGCTCCTTGCCCCTGTGAGCCGCACCCTGCGTGGCCAACACGCAGACAGATGGTAAGGATTCATCTTGGTCCGCCCTTACCGCCATCCAGTAGCCACACGGCAGATGGTCTCCTTCCCCGAGACACTGTCATGAGGACAAAGTGTCACTGGAGGTTGAAAACTGAGGGGAAGGCGGGGCCGGGGGGGGGTGTACTCCAGTATATCCTTGCCTTCAGGCCGGTGAGCCGTTCTTCTCCTCCCCTTAGGAGAGGACAGCTCCGTGTGCCAACTCCAGGCCCCCGGGAGCTGGAGCTGGTGTTTGTTCACAGGTGTGCAAGCAAGCTCTTGGTCTATTAAGCCGCTCTAGAAAGATCTGAAAGAGTTTGGGTCCCAGTTTAAGAATTAGTCCTTTGACTGGAAGTCTCTGTCACATGTAAACTGGAAATGGAATTATACTTACCCCACATACCAAACTTGGCGAGCAATGTTCTCAGGTGTCCTCCAAAGAAAAAAATTGGCAAATACATCACTTTTAAATTAAAAAACCAGGTTCATTAGGAAAAGTAACTGAATACATATTTTTGTATAATGTCAGATTACAATTTTTTATTTCAATTATTTCCAACTGATTTTTTTAACTGGTCTAATCTAGGCAGAGCAGGTCAGCCACTTTGCTACTATGGTTGTGTACTGCGTCTGAGGCCAGTATGACCAACCACGTTAAATCTAGTCTGTATTTCTGCTTAAATTACAGTAATTTACTTAGAGGATCATGTCTCATCCTAGGCTGTCTTAAAATTCCTGTGTGATACAATCCTCAGCCGATAGATAATTTCCTGTTGATAGATGAACCACATTTATGCGCAGTAGTGATAATTCCATGGAATCAATTTGAAATACACCATTTTCCCAAGCTGTCATTAAAGAAATGAGGATTCAATATTAAGTCATTTTTTCCAAAACATAATTTTAAATAAGAAGCCTCATGGAAATCAAATTTTCTGTGCCCCAGCCCTGGTTGTAGCGTAAGCGGTGAATGTTACCGAAGCCTCCAAGGTCTTTGTGTTAAATTGCTATTTACCTCCTTCTCCACAAAGCATTGACAGATACATCAATGAATTTCATAGGAAAAATGCAAAATGACATTATTTTATATCCACATTTTGTTAGTGCATACACGAATCTGCTTTTTCACAAGAAAAACCAAGGACAACGGAAAAAGAGCAGCTCCGTCTTCTGATGCTGTGTGTAAATTATCTTGGATCCGTGGACACTCAGGGCCTCCTACTTGACATGTCTGCCTGTTCCGTTGCACAGGAAAGCTGAATCCAGTCTGCGGGGAGGAGGAGTAGATCGTGAGATACAACTCCACGAGGTAGACTGAGCACGGCAAGAAATAGGAAGCAGGAGGCTGTGGGACGCACACCCCACACATACACACGGCACGGTAGTCATCTTACCAGTTGTCAACTGAATTTCACAGGGAACAAATAACTTCCAACTGTTGAGACTTCTGCCGAAGCATGTACATCTTAACGTGGAAGAGATACTAAAATGTTACCAGCTTATCTCTAAAGCTCATTCTCTTTTGAGTCCACCCAAAACGTGTGTGTGTGTGTGTATTTTATATATTCATGTGACTGTTCCCTTAAAGAATGGCAACAGTGTATGCCTTTCACTGATAACAGTTGTGTAAACTAAGAATTAAGGTTAAGTGGACTCGAATCTCATCAAACACCCATCAAAAACTGGCCTGAGAGCAAACTTCTCATGGTTTCATTCCAATCTAAACATACTGGAGGAGTATCTTCAAGATTTTTAGGAATAATATTTCTTCACCCGAAATTATCTAGCCAGACTGGACTCCATGAACAATTAGGGATAAAGACGTATCAAAGGCCTACCACACCCAGAAACTCAGAAGGCTTTTGAGATACTTTCTTTAGAAAGAAGAAGTAAATGTAGGAGAAAGAAGTATAAAACGTGCTAATTCATGCGGAGCGAAGATACTGGTAAATGCAAGTAAATCTGAACAAATCATGACTTAAGATAGTAATCCTGAATATGTTTGAAGTATTTAGATATAAACTGGAATTGAAATCCAAGCTCAGAATAGGAGAAGGCCTGGATGTGACCATGGCTGAAGCAACTTTGAGCCATAGGGAGATTTGGAAGCCTGCCAGCCTAAACCGCCTCTCCGGAGACCTGCCCATAGTCTCTGTAACACCGTTCCCAGCCCATTTCTCTGACGGTTATGTCGGAGTTTGAATGGCTTACCAGTTAGCTAAGAGAGAAAGTTATCTGTTTAAGAACTTAAGTAAGGGGGCGTCGGTGACTGGGTGGGTTGGACGTCTGACTCTTGATTTTGGCTCAGGTCGTGATCCCGGGGTCCTGAGATCAAGCCCTGTGTTGGTGTATTGGGCTCTGTGCTGAGTGTGGAGCCTGCTTGGGATTCTCTCTCCCTCCCTCTCTCTCTCTTTCTAAAATAAAATTTGAAAACAAAAAGAACCTAAGTAATCTATGTAATAAGATTAATAAGAGTAAAAATTTAAGTGAGGCTCACATTATATAGGTACTAAAATTCATGAAGGTTAGCACAAGTTTAGCTATGTTGAATTCTGTTATTGATAATTAACATAGGATTACTGATGATTATTGATAAATAATGGGGAAGTAATGAAACCTTCACTGACTCGTATAACTGGCATCTTTGTTCCTGTTTTGAATATCTTACGTTTTTGTGAAAACTAAGGTAATGTCTATAGATACATATTACACTGCATAATGGAATGTATTTAGTGCTCAGTAAGTATGGAGGGTGATACTGAAAAGTAGGGGAAGAATTCAGACTTCTCAAGAATGTAGTTATGTCCTCTTCCTCATTTTCTCCTCCTCCCCTTTTTTCTTTATACATTATTACCTGATTTGAGACTTCTTCTGACCTGGTGTAAGAGAAGTGTAAATTTTCTATTTCCAGCATTTGGATTAAGAATATTGAGTTGCGTGACTAACAGGCCATATGAAGTCATGATTATTATTGACGATTTTTATCCCCCGGCTGAAATCAAGGAAAAGCCGGCAGCTGTGTTCATTCAATGACCGTACTCACGAGGCACCCTTGCTGATGTTGTCATAGGATTGGAGAGCTGCGCCAGTGAGAGGTCACCATCTCATTTGGATGTGTTTCAAGCACGTGCCAGTTAGATCCCTCCTTTGTGAAGGGTGAGGGTGCGGCAAATACATTTTGATGCTCAGTCTAATATGTTAACCATAGCTATAAAATAACTCTTAAGGAAATATATCTTTTATTTCAAAAGAGACAAAGTTAAGAGATAGTGTTTTATGTTTTAGAAGGAATATCAGAAAGGAATAGTAAGGAATTAGGTGGTGGGTTCCAAGATTCTTACTTTGAAGAGAAGACAAGAACTTGGAAGGTTGTTTCCCTGACTGGTAATAAACATCGCAGCGTCCTATCCTGGATCTTGCCGTGATGGGACACATTGAGAGGCAGCTACTCCCAGCTGATGTGTTAGTCCTGCTAGAGGACGCCTGCTTTGATGTATTATTTCCAGCCTGGGGAGTGAATAATTAGAGCTAGGAGAGAAGATCATTTAGACAGTGTTACTGTTTTGAGTCTAATTTATTGCCCCGATACAGATGTATTTCCACAGCTTTTGCCACACGGATTTATGGTTCTTCCTGCTGAATCTGTTGTGATTTGCTTTCACCAGTAAAAAAAGGCCTAGGTGGGGTGCCTGGGTGGCTCAGTGGGTTAAGCGTCCGACTCCCTTGATTTGGCTCAGGTCATGATCTCACGGTTCATGAGTTTGAGCCCTGCTTAGGGCTCTGTGCTGACAGTGCAGAGCCTGCTTAAACTTCTGTCTCTCTCTCTCGCTGCCCCTCCTCTGCTCTCTCTCTCTCTCTCTCTCTCTCTCTCTCTCTCAAAATAAATAAATAAAAATTTAAAAAGAAAAAAGGCATAAATGACAGTGTGCTGGTTGTGAGCCGGGGCCTTAAAAAGCTTTGAGTTTTTCTGCCTTCTCCCTCGTATCTCTGTCACCAACCTGAGCAAGCGTGCAGAGGTCAGCCTGCTGCTTACAGGGCCCGTAACTTCCCATCTTGTAACGTGTCCATTTCCCTTGCTGGGCATGCCTGGTGCTAACAGAAGCAAAGGCGTGTGGGCCAGATTTGGTTGTGTATGCCCTTAGTCATTGTCACAGTGCTGGTTCACTGTTCTAAGTGTTAGTGAATACACTGAAGTAAATAAAAATGTAATATATATAATCATCATCTAATGTCAATAATTTTGTAGTTATGCCCAACTTTAAGAAAACTTGATAAAGAGACACCATCACCTTGTAGAAGAAAAGGTAGAACTCAGTACAGCTTCTTTAGTTGATTGACATGTAGGAGAATTCTAAGCAGTCTGACCCAAAATTTCTTAACATGGGATTGATGCTCTATACTTTGTGCTTAAAAAAAATCCCTAAGGATGGAGAGATGTCATCGTAATTACCATTAGCGAATCACTATAGATTTTATTTTGTCAGTTACATAATGCATCAAAAATGCTATATTGTTCTACGGATCTCCCAAACTCCATCATCTTAATTTTGGCTTTCCATGTTTTAGCAGTTTATCCGCCACAACAACATAACGATCAGAACATGATGGTCATTTGTGAGTTGAGGCTTTTATATTCTCGGTTGTTAGATGATAGGCCCCCAAACGCATCATAGCACGAACCTGAAATAATTTTAGGTCTCCCGTCTGTTTGGCTGACTTTGGAATTGTTGTGGAAAGTTGAAATCACTTGTGGAAAGTATTTCAGTTTGACTTACTGGTATGCTCGACATGGATGAAGGTGTTGTGCGTGAATGGTAAGTAACTAAAGCGCATAAAGGTGTTTGAGGAAATGTTGCCAAGTTCAGTTTGGACGATGCCGCTAGAGCTTTGTCCTTTCCTCATTTTCGGTCAGGACTGGCACCTCTCAGTGTTGCTCACACCAGCCGCTGGTGCAGCGTCTCCTGGTGAGTCAGTGGGGGACTGACTGTGTTCACTCTGAACACCCTTGTTTCTGGAAACGCCCAGATTACTTGGGAACTGTATTAGGCAATTATCTGGGAATTATGAGAAGATTATTTCTTGCTATGTCTTTAAAAAGATTACAGTCAGTCTTCTGCAATGATCTCGAGCAGTGTTTTTGTCTTATTATTTTGTCTATCGTCTAACAAAGTACTCGAAGTCTAGCAGCCACCAAACAAGCTTTTGTTAAATAAATGGAAAATGATCACATTTATATACTATTTCTGAAACAACACTCTAAGGACTAGTTAAGATCCCTTTTATTGCATCACTATTTTGAAAATGATTGGGAAGTGATAGAGACTGTTGTAACTCAGACTGACTTTAACTTTTTATTTACTGCCTCAGTCTCCTATAAAGGAACAGTATATCAGACATGTTGGTCACATTGATTTTGTGTTTCATGGAAAATTCAGTGAATTTTATTTGGGTTATGATATGAATTTATGTCTTTGACCTGCCACCTTCTTCAAGGTTAGGGTTATGGTTACCACGGAAACAACTTCTCTTGAGTATGTGCCAACCCTACAACTGTACCCAAAATGGTTCTGCACATAATCCTTAAGTTTAAAGTAAGGGAGAAATTCTCAATGGGTGTGTACAGTGTGGATTCTACATTCTTCTTCATATGCTACAGAGGTTGAGTTCTTGAAGTTTAGATCTGTTACAAAATGCCCCCTAACATTTGCCTTCTGTTATCTGAAGGGGAGATTATTAAGCAGTCATTGGTGTGTGTGATGACTCTTTTGATTTTTTTAATGTTTTACATTAACAGTTACCAAAATTTGTGACATTAGTTCATATTGCTCACAAAATATATTTAGATCATAGATAAGTTATTAGAAATACTCTTTCTTCTAAAACTCTTCAAGTTGTAACAGAGGTGTTATATTTAGCCATCCGTCTTTTCTTTGCCAAGTTACATAATTCTCCTAGACTTCATCACATACTTCAGCACAAAATCATATAATTGGTTGTCTTGGATCATGTCACTACAAGCAGACACCGAGGTGAAGTTACATCTGAGAACAATTTGTTCAGAAGGTAATTCCCAGGAGAGGCTGGTAAGGGACCGTGAGAAGCAGGATAACAAAGAGGAAGAAGAAAAGCAAAGGTGTTGTTTCACACGGAGTTCCAGTCTTGGCTCAATTTTGAAGAAGCTCTGAAGTATTCCGACTCCAGAGTTTATTCTGGCTTGAAGAATGAAGCCAGATTTTCATAGTCTTCCATCAGTCAGGGACTGACTATGAGCAGAAATCCTAGCTCTCACTGCCTTTCTAGGCATTTATTCCAAGTGTTTCTACTTGTCCAAGATTACTTCCTGATACATTTTGAACGTGTGGGCCATTAGGAAAGGAGCCAGCAGAAGGTGGCATGAGACCTGCACAACCAGGAGAAGGAGTGTGAAGGGATCTGGTGCAAACACTAACACATTTCATGGTAGTTGACCCCTTCCGCTGATCGACTCCACTTTGCAAATTAAGTTTGCTCCATTCAGTCCCAGAATCCGCGTGACTGCTGTGAGTTACAATTTAGTGTAAACCCACAACAGGAAATTTAGTGTAAGATGAGCTCGAGCTCTTGCTACTGCAGAGGGTCTCGAGATTCTGACCGTTGGTCCTCATCTCTTTCCCTGCTATCCGTTCTGCAGTCTCCTTGTGTTGAGTTAGCATCTCTTCAGGTCTAGGTGGCTTGTGCTGGTGGAGAGATGACCCCGATCTTTATCCCTGAAGGGCTCTGGTTGAAGCTTTTCAGCCCGTGCATGAAGCACTAAGAGACACCAGACAGTGAGTCATTGACAGGAACATGTCTCCCTAACCCTATCGTGGGATAGCAAGTCTAACGCTTCCTAAGGGTCACCGCCAATCACTCCTCCAGTGAGAATAACTCACTTCTTTCCTAGCTCATCTGAAGCAAGGGGAGCACCACTCCCTCCAGATATCAGAATGTAGCTGTAACTTTACGTTTAGTGGGGATTTTAACTTCTTCTTAGATGGAGGTCACCCTGCATATTCATTTTTTGATGAAATTACTGAGGCTTTGCCCAATAGTATCTTCCCACAAGCACGAAGTTAAACCTTCTCTGATAAAAACAGACAAATGGCAGCTTTTTTTTTGCTGGTTTATTTTTTATTTTTTATTTTGTTTTATTTTATTTTGTATTTTTTAAAATTTACATCCATGTTAGCACCTAGTGCAACGATGATTTCAGGAGTAGATCCCTTAGCGCCCCTCACCCATTCAGTCCATCCCCCCTCCCACAACCCTTCCAGTAACCCTCAGTTTGTTCTCCATATTTATGAGTCTCTTCTGTTTTGTCCCTCTCCCTGTTACACACAACATTATTTTTGTTGCCCTTCCCTTATGTTCATCTGTTTTGTCTCTTAAAGTCCTCATACGAGTGAAGTCATATGATTTTTGTCTTTCTCTGACTGACTGATTTCATGTAGCATAATGCCCTCCAGTTCCATCCACATGGTTGCAAATGGCAAGATTTCATTCTTTTTGATTGCCGAGTAATACTCCATTGTATCTATGTACCACATATTCTTTATCCATTCATCCATCGAGGGACATTTGGGCTCTTTTCATACTTTGGCTTTTGTCAATAGTGCCGCTATAAACATGGGGGTTCTTGTGTCCCTTCAAAACAACACACCTGTATCTCATGGATAAATGCCTCGTAGTGCAATTGCTGGGTCATAGGGGAGTTCTATTTTTAGTTTTTTGAGGAACCTTCGTACTGTTTTCCAGAGCAGCTGCCCCAGCTTGCATTCCCAGACAAATGGCAACTTTTAAGAAAATACATACCATACACACATACACACACACGTGCACACTTTGAAGTCTCAGAAGAAGAGAAGAGAAGCAATATTTGAAAAGACAGTGTCTATAGATTTTTAAGAACTGGTGAAAGTTACAGAGAAAGAAGGACTTATGTAAATACCAAGAAGAATAAATACAAATAAATAAAGACAAAGAAAACCACAGTTGGGATCTTTATAATACAATTATGAGTATGAAATGTTAAAGAGAAAATCTTCAAAGTAGCCAGTGGTTGGAAATAGAGGTAAACACAATACTTTCAAAGAGCAACAATTAAAAGATAGCATATTTCTTAAAGAATAAAATTAAAAAGAAAATGGAAAGGCGTCTTCAAAAATCTGCCAGAAGATAACGCTCAACCTAAAATCTTGCACCCACAGGAAACATACTTCAAAAATGAAGAAAAAAATGAAGTTTTAATTTTTTTACTGCCTTAAAATATAATAACGTTTGACATTTTCATTGTTTTGAAAGTGTATTAGTAGCATTAATTACTTTCAAAATATTGTGCAAGTATAGCTACTCTGTATTTCCAAAATATTTTCGTCACCCCGAAGAGAAGCTCTGCAACCGTTAAATGATGACTTACTCTTTTCCACCCCTATCCCTAGGTACCAACAGTCCACTTCACATCTCTTATAGATTTTCCTATTCTAGACATTTCAAATCAATGGAATTTAAAAACATAGGATTGCTTATGGCAAACTTCTTTCACTTAGCAAGTGAACAAGGTTCATCTTGACATAGCATATATCAGAAGTTTATTTACTTTTATATCTAAATAGTACTCTACTGTATGTATACACTACATTTTGTTTCTTCAACTATTGTTAGACACTCCGCTCACTTCTTTCTTTGGCTGTTCTGAATATTGCTGCAGTGAGCATTATCATACAAGTCTTGATTTGAAGATTTTCAACTCCCAGGTAATGCCAAACTTTATCCCACAGCAGCTGCACAATTTTACACTCCTACCAGTGATGTATAAATGTTCCAATTTCCCTACATCCTCATTAATACTTGTTGTTTAACCCTCCTTTTTTTCTATTTATCTATCCAGGTAGTTGCGAAGTGATATTTCAGTGTGGTTTCTTTTTGGATTTCCTTCATGACTAACGATGCTGAGGATTATTTTGTAAGCCGAATGACAATTTGTATGTTTTCTTTCTATTCAAATCTTTTGCTCATCTTATAATTGTTTTGTCTGTTTCTTGATGAATTTAAAATAAATGTATTAAATATTCTCCAAGAGCTGAAGGTCAACAAGAGTAAACAACTATAAGAAATCAAGAAAATTGCGTATGATTAAAATGTGACTATCAGGAAAGGGATGAAATTTTTAAAAGCACCAAAAAGAAATTCTTGAGCTGGAAAGTACAGTAACTGAAAGGAAGAATTCTCTGTGGGGAAGGGAGAGTTTTAACACATTTGAGCAGCCAGAAAACAGAATGAGTGAACTTGAATATAGGGCAGTTGAATGATGTGGTCAGAGGTGCAGAAAGAAGGAAAGAATGAAGAAAAGTGAATAGAGCATAATGGACCTGTGGCATTCCATTAATAAGACTACTGTGCATTATGGGAGTACCAGAGGGAGAAGAGAGAGAAAGGAGAAGAACGAATATTGTAAGGAGGCCAGAAAGTTCCTGATTCTAGCAAAAGACGTGTATCTAGAGATTTAAGATGCCCAATGAATTCCAAGTAGCATAACTTCAAAGATATCCGTACCAAGACATATTATAATTAATAACTAAACCGTCCAATGACCTAGAAGATGCTTGAATTCAGTAAGGGAGAAGCAGCTAATCACATAAAATGGGTCCTCAATAAGATTAAGAGATGATTTCCCATCAGAAATGAAGGCTAAAAGTCAGTGGTTGACATGGTTAAAGCTGTATGAAGAAACAAAGATCTCTAATAAAAGAAACCACTTGGGAAGATATGAAAGCTACTATTACTTTTTTTTTGTAACTCTACTATTTGTTTTCCAAATTATTTAAAAGACAAATGCATAGAAATAATTATAGATCTGTATTATTGAACATACAATGTGAAATAATGTTAAGTGGTTAAAATGATAAATTTATGTTTGTGTATTTTTCCATAATGGAAAAATGCAAAAGCATGCCACAGACTGTGACAATTTACTAAAGACTTTAGTGAGCACTTCGCAACAGATGCATGTATCTGCACAAGTCAATAACCATAGAAAAGGTGCTCAACATTAATAGTCATGATAGAAATGCAAATTAGACTATATTTGGATACCACCTAATACCCAAAGTACTGAAAATAAACAAATTTGGCAACAATGAGGACCGATGGGAATTTTCATTCATTGTTGTTGGTAGTAGAAGATGATGGAACAGCTTTGGAGAGCTTTCTGGCACTTTATTATAATGTTAAATATACACTTAACCTCAAACTTAGCAACTTTGCTCTTAAATTTTTACCCAAGGTAAATAAAAAGATATGTCACACACACACACACACACACACACACACACACACACAAACATATAAAAAGTGTTCATAGTGGCCTTACTTATAATGGCACAAACTACAAATACCCCAAAATTTCAACAGGAGAATGATTTAAAAAACACACGCTACATTTGTGCAATATGATGCTATTTAGCCATGAGAACACATGAACATTTTCTGGCGTGTGCAAGAATAGTAATCGCAAAATTATCATGTTGAAAAACAAATGCACAAGAATTTGTTCCTTATGAGTCAGTTATGTGAATTCAAGCACAGGCAATATTAACCAATGGTAAGAAAAGATGTCTTGGAGTGAGGGGGTGCAGACTTTCTGAAAAGCAACACAGACTTTCTTCCGATGGATGAAAAGTTCTGTATTTTTATTGTAGTCATGGATGAAGACGATATATCTGGTTTTGGTTTACTGTTCAGTTGTTGGAGTCCCTTATATATTCTGTATATTATACCCTTCTCAGATATATCACATGCTAACATTTTGTCCCTTTTGTGTGTTGTTTTATCACTTTATTGTTAATGTCTTTTGATGTATACAATTTTAAATTTCGATCAAGTTGAATTTACCTACTTATCCTTTGTTTCTCATGGTTTTGGTGTCATGTCTAAGACCTTGTTGCTAACTCCAAGGTCATGAAGATTTACCCCTATGTTTTCTTCTGACAGCTTTGTGGCTTTAGCTGTTATATTTAGGACATTGATCCATTTTGAATTTTTATATATGGTGTGAAGTAAAGACCCAACTTTATGCTTCTTTATGTGGAAGTCCATTTTTCCTAGCGCCATGTATTATCAAAGAAAGTGTCCTTTCCCAGTTGAATGAACTTGCTGCCTTTGTCAAAAATCAATAGGCCTTACATGCATGGGTTTATTTCTGGACTCTAAATTCAGTTACATTGGTGTGTATGTTTCTCTTTATGCCAGTGCAACACTCTCTTCATTACTGCAGTTTTACAGAAAGCTTTGAAATTAGGAAGTGTGAGTCCTCCAATCTTGTTCTCTTTGAACACTGTTTTGGCTTCTCCTTGGCCAACTGCAGTTCCACGTAAACTTGAAGGTAATTTTTTCCATTTCTAATAAAAAGGCTGTTAGAATTTTGATAGAGGTTGCACTGAATCTGTAGATTTGGGGAATAGTATTGACATAAAAACACTAGTTAATCTCCAATCCTTGAACACGGGATGACTTTCCAACTCTTTATGCTTTTGATTTATATCTGCAGTGATTGTAGTTTTCAGTGATTGTACAAGTCTTTCACTTCCTTGCATGAATTTATTCCTACCTATTTTATTGTCAGGCTTCATTATAACATTTATTCATTTTTGAGAGAGAGAGACAGAGTGTGAGCAGGGAAGGGGCAGAGAGAGAGGGAGACACAGAATCTGAAACAGGCTCCAGACTCTGAGCTGTCGGCACAGAGCCCGACTTGGGGCTCGAACCCACGAACCAGGAGATCATGACCTGAACCGAAGCTGGACGCTCCACCGACTGAGCCATTCGGGTGCCGCTGTTAGGTTTCATTATAAATGAAATTTCTTTCCCAGTTTCCTTTTTGTATTAGTCATTGCTTAAGTATGGGAATACAACTAGTTTTTGTGTGTCAGTCTCCCCTACAACTACCCTACAATTTTGCTGAATGTGTATGTTATCTAGTAGTTGTTTTGTGGATTGTGTAGGATTTTCATGTGTAGGATTGTGTGATTTTTGAATAGAAATATTATTACTTCTTCCTTTCCTAACTGGATACTTTTCATCTTTTTTTTTATTACTTTCAAATTTTTATTTAAATTCTAGCTTCGTAACATACAGTGTAATACTAGTTTCAAGAGTAGAAGTTAGTGATTCATCACTCACATATAACACCCAGTGCTCATCCCAACAAGTGCCCTCCTTAATGCCCATCACCCATTTAGCCCATCTCCCACCCACTTTCCCTGCATCAACCCTCAGCTTTTTCAGTATCTTTAAGAGTCTCAAGGGGCACCTGGGTGGCTCAGTTGGTTAAGTGTCTAACTTCGGCTCAGGTCATGATCTCATGGTTCGTGGGTTCAAGCCCAACGTTGGACTCTGTGCTGACAGCTCAGAGCCTGGAGCCTACTTTGGATTCTGTGTCTGCCTCTTTCTCTGCCCCTCCACCACTCATGCTTTGTTTCTCTCTGTCTCAAAAGTAAATAAACATAAAAAAAGAGTCTCATATGTTTGTTTCCTTTTCTCTCTCTTTTATTCCTTCCTATATGTTCATGTGTTTTGTTTCTTATTTTCCAAATATGAGTGAGATCATAATGATATTTTTGTTACTCTCTGACAGACTTATTTCACTTAGCATAATGTACTCTAGTTTCATTCACATTGCAAATTGCAAGATTTCATTGTTTTTGATGGATGATTAATAGTCCATTGTGTGTGAGTGCGTGTGTTTGCGTTTGTATAATTTTGCTAAAATTAACAACACAGGAAACAACAGATGTTAGCAAGAATGAGGAGAAAGGGGAACACACACACACACACACACACACACACAAACAAACACACCACATCTTCTTTATTCGTTCGTCAGTCAGTGGAAATTTGGGTTCTTTCCATAGTTTGGCTATTTATGATAGTGCTGCTATAAATGTCAGGGTGCATGTGCCCCTTCAAATCTGTATTTTTGTGTCCTTTGGGTAAATACCTAGTAGTGCAATTGCTGGATTGTAAGGTGGTTCTATCTTTAACTTCTTGAGGAGCCTCCATACTGTTTTCCAGACTGGCTGCGCCAGTTTGCATTCCCACCAGCAGTGTAAGAGGGTTCCTTTTTCTTCACATCCCCACCAACATCTTTTGTTTCCTGAGTTGTTAATTTTAGCCATTCGGATAGTTATGAGGTGGTATCTTATTGTGGTTTTGATTGCATTTCCCTGATGATGAGTGATGTTGAGCATCCTTTCATGTGTCTGTTGGCCATCTGGATGTCTTCTTTGGAGAAGTGTCTATTCATGTCTTCTGCCCATTTCTTCACTGGATTATTTGTTTTTTGGGGTGTTGACTTTGATAAGTTCTTTATAGATTTTGGATACAAACCCTTTATAAGATATGTCATTTGAAATATTTTCTTCTATTGCAGAAGGAAGCCTTTTAGTTTTGTTGGTTGTTTCCTTCACTGTGCTGAAGCTTTTATCCTGATGAGGCCCCAATAGTTCATTTTTGCTTTTGTTTCCCTTGCCTCCAGAGACATATCAAGTAAGAAGTTGCTGTGGCCAAGGTCAAAGAGGTTGCTGCCTGTTTTTTCCTCTAGGATTTTGATGGTTTCCTGTCTCACATTTAGGTCTCTCATCCGTTTCGAAATTATTTTTGTGCATGGTGTAAAAAAGTGGTCTGGCTTCATTCTTCTGCATATCGCTGTCCAGTTTTCCCAACAGCATTTGCTGAAGAGACTGTCTTTTGTCTATTGGATACTCTTTCCTGCTTTATTCAAGATTAATTGACCATATAGTTGTGGATCCATTTCTGGGTTCTCTATTCTGCTCCACTGATCTCAGTCTGTTTTTGTGCCATTACCATACTGTCTGATGACTACAGTTTTGTAATATACCTTGACGTCTGGAATCGTGATGCCTCCGGCTTTTTCTTTTTCAAGGTTGCTTTGAGTATTCAGGGCTTTTGTAGTTCCATACAAATTTTCGTATTGTTTGTTCTAGCCCTGTGAAGAATGCTGATGTTATTTTGATAGGGATTGCATTGAATTTGTAGACTGCTCTGTTTGTTCTTCCAATCAATGAGCATGGCGTGTTTTTCCATGTCTTTGTGTCCTCTTCAGTTTCTTTCATAAGTGTTGTATAGTTTTGAACACAGATCTTTAACCTTTTATTTAGGTTTATTTCTGGTATCTAATCATTTTTGGTGCATTTGCAAATGGGATCAATTTCTTGATTTTCTTTTTCTGCTGCTTCATTATTGGTGTATGGAAATGCAACAGACTTCTGTATGTTGATATTATATCCTGTGACTTTGCTGAATTCATGTATGAGTTCTAGCAGTTTTTAGGTGGAGTCTTTTGGATTTTCTGCATAAAGTATAAATTCAGTCTACAAATAGTGAAGTTTGACTTCTTCCTTGCTGATTTGGATTCCTTTTATTCTTTTTGTTGTCTGTCTGCTGAGGCTAAGACTTCAAGTACTGTGTTAAATAGTAAGGGTAACCAGTGGCCATTCCTGTCTTGTTCCTCACTGTAAAGGGAAAGCTCTCAGATTTTCCCCATCGAGGATAATATTAGCTGTGGCTCTTTCATATATGGCCTTTATGATGTTGAGCTATGTTCCATCTATCTCTACTTTCTTGAAGATTTTATCAGTAGGGATGCTGTATTTTGTCAAATGCTTTTTGTGCATCTATTGAGAGGATCGTATGGTTCATATCCTTTCTTTTATTAATGTGGTGTCTCACATTGACTGGTTTGGGAATATCGCACCAGCCCTGCAGCCCAGGAATAAATCCCATTTGATCTTGGTGTTCTTTTAATATACTGTTGGATTTGATTTGCTAGTGTCTTGTTGAGAATTTTGGTATCCATGTTCATCAAGGAAATTGGTCTTTAATTTTCCTTGTTAGTTAGCTCTTTGTCTCGTTTTGGAATCAAGGTAATGTTGACTTCATAGAATGAGTTTGGAAGTTTTCTTCCTGTTTCTGTTTTTTTGGAACAGTTTGAGAAGAAAGGCTATTGAAACTCTTCTTTAAATGTCTGGTAGAATTTCCCTGGGAAGCCATCTGGTCCTGGACTTTTGTAGGTTGGGAGGTGTTTGATTACTGATTCAATTTCTTTGCTGGTTATGGGTCTGTCCAAATTTTCTATTTCTTCCTGTTTCAGTTTTGGTGGTTTTTATGTTTCTGGCAATTTATCCATTTCTTCCAGATTGTGGTTTGTAGGCATATGATTTTTCATAATATTCTCTTATAATTGTTTGTATTTCTATGGTGTTATTATGATCCCTTCTCTTTCATTCATGATTTTATATATTAACGTACTTTCTCTTTTCACTTTGATAAGTCTAGCTAAAGTTTATCAATTTTATTAATATTTCAAAGAGCCAGTTCTTAGTTTCTTGATCTCTTCTACTATTGTTTTTGTTTCTATATTGTTTATTTCTTCTCTGATCATTTTTATTTCCCTACTTTTGCTCATTTAGGCTTTATCTGCTCTTTCTTTGCTAGCTCCTCTAGGTGTAGGGTTAGGTTGTGTATTTGGGACGTTTCTTGCTTCTTGAGGTAGGTCTATATTGCTATATATTTCCCTCTCACGACCACCTTTGTTGCATCCCAAACATTTCCAACTGTTGTATTTTCACTTTCATTTGCTTCCATGTAATTTTTAATTTCTTCTTTAATTTCCTGGTTAACCCATTCATTTTTTAGCAAGATTCTTTAACTTCCATGTATTTATAGTCTTTCCAGATTTCATCTTGTGCTTGTCTTTAGGTTTTACGTTGTTGTGGTCTGAGAATACGCATGGTATGATCTCAGTCTTTTTGTACTTGTCGAAGGCTGATTTGTGAATCAGTATGTGATCTACTTTGGAGACTATTCCTTCTGCACTCAAAAAGAATGAATTTTCTACTGTTTTAGGATGAAATATTTTATTTTTTATTTTTATTTCTTTAAATTTTTTAAATGTTTATTTATTTTTGAGACAGAGAGAGACAGAGCATGAGTGGGGGAGGGGCAGAGAGAGAGGGAGACACAGAATCCGAAGCAGCTCCAGGCTCTGAGCTGTCAGCACAGAGCCTGATGCGGGGCTCGAACTCACAGACCGCGAGATCATGACCTGAGCCGAAGTCGGACGCTCAACTGACTGAGCCACCCAGACGCCCCAGGATGATATAATTTAGCATGCTTTAGGATGAAATTGAATATCTCCATTAAGTCCATCTGGTCCAGTGTGTCATTCAAAGCCATTGTTCCCTTGTTGATTTTCTTTTGAATTGTCCATTGTAGTAAGTCGGTATTAAAGTTCCCTACTATCAGTGTATTATCATCAATGAGTTTTTTATGTTTGTTGTTTAATTGATTTATATATTTGAGAAGCCACCGGGTTGGGAGCATAAATATTTGCAATTGTTAGGTCTTCTTGATGGATAGACCCCTTAATTATGATGCAGTGCCCTTCTCCATTTCTTGCCACGGTCTTTGATTTAAAATATAGTTTGTCTGATACAAACATGGCTTATATCGTAAGCATGGCTACTCTGGCTTTCCTTTTATCTCCACTAGAATGATAGATAGATAGACCTAAATGTATTTAGGTCTCAAATGAGTCTCTTGTACCAGCGTATAGATGGGTCTTTTTTTTTATATATCCATTGTGATTCACTATGTCTTTTGATTGGAGCATTTAGTCCATTTACATTCTGAGTGATTATTGATAGTTATGAATTTAGTGCTGTTGTATTATCTATAAAGTCTTTGTTTCTCATGATGTTCCCTGTTCCTTCTAGTCTTCGTTGCTTTTGGTCTTTCTTTCCCACTCTAGGAGTCCCTTTCAATATTTTTGCAGGGCTGGTTTAGTGATCATGAACTCCTTATTTTTTGTTTGTCTGTGAAACTCTTTATCCTTCCTTCTATTCTAAATGACAGCCGCCTGACTGGATACAGTTTCTTGGCTTTGCCAAGGCTGTGCCACCTCTCACAAATGCATTACAAGAAAGGGAACTGTTTCTCCCCATGCGACCCAGGAGATCCTCAGACCATGCTGCCTGCTCCCGGGTTTTCACCCTCCTTCCACACAGGAGCACCACTGCGTCAGCCAGGCAGGACCCTGGCAATGACGAGGACGTCCAGAACTTCAGACTTTGAGCTCCATTGCTTATAAAACCTTGTGGTATTCAGCACCTCTTGTTTTCCCTCTCCCTAGTTTTGGGGAAGAGTTTTTGTATGCAACCCCTGTGCACTGCTTCACTCTTTCTGTCTGTCTTACTTCTCTCTCTGTGATCAGGGCTCCCTCCCCTATGCATCGCCCACAATTCTTTTCTCCCCAGAATCAGCTCTCCACAGCTCCTACCTTCTGGGATGTGGCCATTTTTCCATTTCTAGTTGTGCAGTTTGTTCTGTCAGTTCTCCAATCAATTTCTTGTGTGTCCACAATGAGTTGATATTTATCAGGTTGTCTCCAGGGATGAGTCAAGCTTCGGGTCTCTCTACTCCCCCTCCATGTTAACTCTTCTCCCTCATCGTTTTTCTTATCTTACTGTTCCACCTGGAACTCCCTGTACAGTGTTGACTAGTATTGGTGACAGTGGCCATCCTTGTCTTGTTCCTGTTCTTATAGAGGGAGCTTTTATCCTTTCACCACCGAGTGTGGTGTTTGCTGTAGTGTTTAAAAAATACTCTGTCATCGTAAGGAAGTTTCCTTCTACCTAGTTTTCTGAGTGAATTTTTAATCATGAAAGGGTGTTGGATTTTGTCAAATGCTTTTTCTGCACCAGTTGGGATGATAATGTATTTTTTCCTTTCATTCTATTAATGTGACATATTATATTATTGTCTTATGTTGAACCAGTTTTGCATTTTTTTCCCTCTATTTCTGTTTGGGGCTCCCAAAATGTATATGTTAATTATTTTTCTTTCTTTCTTTTTTTTTTTATTTTTGGTTTCCCACAGGTATCTTAGTCTCTTCACCTTTCTTCATTCTTTTTTCTTTCTGATCCTCTGACTCAATTTCAGTTTTCCTAGTTTCATGCTCATTGATTCTTTCTTCTCCCTGCTCAAATCTCCTGTTGAACACTTCTAGTATTTTTAAATTTTCAGTTTTTAAACATTTCACCTCCAGAATTTCTATTTAATTCATTTTTATATTTTTATATATTTTTATTGATATTATATTCATATACTGTGTTCCTGATTTTTTTAATTTTTTACTTATGATTTCCTTCATCTCTGAGTATATTTATAATAGTCCCCTTAAAGTGTTTTTCTAGTAAGCTCAATATCTGGACTTTGGAGGACTTCTGGTAGCTTATTCAATTCTTTGAATGGAACATACTTTTTGTTTATTTGTTTGCATTGTGATTTTTGTGGGAACTTGGATATTTTAATATAATATGGTAGGTACGGAAATTAGCTTCTCCACCCCTGTAAGAGTTTATTGATTTTTTTTGATCGTTGAAGGCTGTAATAATCCAATTTTTTAGTGACTTTACAACTGTATTTTGCAAAGACTGTATTCCTTCTTGTGTTTGGTCTCTGAAGTCTCTGTCCCTTGGCTTAAATTTGTTTAGTACTTTTTCAGATTTTGATGAATGCCATCAGCAAAACAAAAACAAAAACAAAAACAAAGTTTGTCTAATATCTTTGAAGGTTGTGTGTACTGCTCCTTTGAGACTTAACTAACCTTGCCGAGTCTCGGGATCAGCCTGAGGTGAAAGCTGAGGATCTTCTCAGATGTTCTTCTAAGCATGCATCTTACTTTTGGTATATGCATGATTATCTCAATTTCTTAGTAAACATGGATGATTTTGAATGGGAAGGGGCAGTATAGGGGCTTTTGTTTACCTACCAGTATTCCCTTTTTTTTTATTTCAGTGCTGATTATATGAGCTTATTTATATGTAGTTAATAAACCATTGTGCAAAATTAATATGTATACAGTTTTACTTGTTTATATCATCATAAATATTTTTCAAAAGGTATGTTGTGTATTTACAGCTGTTCTTTATCACAAGAATGCAAGAGTGCTACAATTATAGGAAATGTTATGATGTAAATGATTATAGTGATAGTTTAGAATAGAAACACCATATGATTTTAATAGTTTAGGAAACTCCAGTTGAAAAATGGAGACTACATAAGATTGAAACCCTTTACCAGAAACTTACATCATCTCTCTTCTAAAATTCAATCTGTATTGTGAAAAAAGATGAAACTGTAATTGGATAGATGGATAGACGTAGATACCATGAATTCTCATTACTTGTGGCAGTTATGGCCTCTATGGTTGCTATAAACACTGATTCAGCAAATTAGGAACAGTTCATCTCACAGGAAATAAATACAGGGTTAGATTCTTGAGAGCCCCCGGACAAAATATTTTTGTCATCCAGTCAACATGTAAATCATTTTATGTGTGTTCCTGTTTAAAGGCATCATATTTACTATACGTTGTTGACTCATTGACATTGAACTCACAGGCGACCTCACTATAATAATTCCTGTCTTAATGAGGCTGATCTAATACACATCACAACCTTCTTTGACTTACAGCATGTCAGAACCATGCTGGGCGCCATTTTGAAGAGTGAAGTCAGCAACAAAACACAAAAATCTAAAAAAGTATGGACTAACAAGACTGCAGAAAGGACCTAGTTTGCCATGTGATAGCTAAGAGAAGAAGTCAGAGCACCATCGTACTGAACCTTAGTCGAGGATGTGTGGGTCTGGTGGCTCAGAGCCTCTGCTCTGTGTATGTCCAAGAGTGACAATGGAATTACCATGGATAGTGGTGTATGGAGGTTACAAATATATATCAGTGAGTAGGGGAATTCTTAAATATGGAATCCAAGTAAAATGAGGATAAACTCTAATACATATAAATATGTATCCATCTATCTGCTTGTGTATGACTATATAAATATACACGAGAGTTTTATTTTATTTTTATGTTTTAATATTTATTTTTGAGAGAGAGAGATAGAGAGACAGATTGCAAGCAAGGGAGGGGCAGAGAGAGAGGGAGACACAGAACCCGAAGCAGGCTCCAGGCTCTGAGCTGTCAGCACAGAGCCCGACATGGGGCTCGAATGCACGAACTGCGAGACTATGACCTGAGCTGAAATCAAGAGTCAGATGTTTAACCCACTGAGTCACCCAGGTGCCCAAACATAGGAGTTTTATTAAGAGGTTTTAATTTCAGTAACCTAAGGCAGAAAAGTATGAGAGAAAAAGGACAACTTTCAGAAAAGGAAAAGAAAAGATACACTTTGAAAAGATGAATGACATGTATGATTTTATATAAATTATTATTATTTTTAAGTTTATTTTGAGACAGAGGGAGAGAGAATGTGTGGGGAGGGGCAGAGAGAGAGACTCCCAAGCAGGCTCCACACTGTCAGCACAGAGCCCCGACATGAAGTTTGATCCCACAAACCGTAAGGTCATGACCTGAGCTGAAACCAAGAGTCAGTCGCTTAACCCACTGAGCCACCCAGACACATCTCAAATTATTATTTAAAAAAATTCTAAGGGGCACCTGGGTGGCTCAGTCGGTTAAGCGTCTGACTTCAGCTCAGGTCATGATCTCACAGTCTGTGGGTTCGAGCCCCGCGTCGGGCTCTGTGCTGACAGCTCAGAGCCTGGAGCCTGCTTCAGATTCTGTCTCCCTCTCTCTCTGACCCTCCCCTGTTCATGCTCTCTCTCTGTCTCAAATATAAATAAACGTTAAAAAAAAAATAAATAAATAAAATAAATAAATAAATTCTAAGCATTAGATTACAAAAAGTTGGATGCTCTTGAGTAAAGTCTTATGTGTATGAAAATGTTTTCACAAACTAAATTTTTGTACATGTAGAAAAAGATAAACGAGCGTTTTTCTCATTTTTATAGTTGCAGTTTGTGGACAATAGAACGTAGGGTGATTTAAGTGTCTCCGAGTCAGTGTTAATTAGAAATAAGTAAAGGCCAAAACAGTTGCTGTATTAGGATTATGTTTCCATTATACATATGATATATGGCTAGCAGAACGCACACCGTAGCGTCACTAGGGTCCTACTTAAAGGTCTGGGAAGGGTGAGGTGGAGAAGACACGTGGCCATGATCTACTCGGTGCACTTGTGTATTGCCCGAACGGCCTACAGCGGAAATCATGAATAACTTGTTACTTCTCTACTTTTTAAACAGACATAAGGATGCTTTAAGAAGAAGCTTCAGTACATGCCCAGATGAGAGCTGAAGAAGAATATAATTTTATCACTGATATATTATTAAAGATTGAAAAAAGTGAGATGCATACTTGTTTCTAAAGATCTGTTTAGCTTTTATAAAAATTTGAGTGAGAAAAGAACCCCACGTGTAGACATTTTATTTGACTTTCAGAGTGAATGTCACGTAGAAACAGAGTCGCAGTGTGGAAAGGGAGCACTGTGAAAATGAGCAGTCGCATGGAGAAGTGCGCTCGTCACACGTGTGCACTGGCCAGCTCGGGGCAGGTGCCCTGCGCTTCCCCACCTGAGCCCAGACTGTCTGTGCTCTGCATCGTCCTTCCAGGTACACACGTGCGGCTTCACGTGTCCACGGTGTTTGCTCCTTGCTTCCCTAGATTTGCATCCTGGGCACCTGTTGGAACCGCCGGCCCTCGGGGTCCAGCTCCCCCGCCACCCCCCTGGCTCCTCTCCAGTCATCCCCCTCGGAGACCCTCGCTCCTGTGACCCTTCCTCTCCAGTCGTCCACGTCGGAGACCCTGGCTCGTGTGGCCCTTATGCTGGTAAGTGCTCTTGCTGCCGCTGCAGGAAATGCGGCCGATCTTCACCTCTGCTGTTAGGAGGTGAAGGCCTTCGGGGCCGAGGCTCTGTGTTAGTCTTGACCGGGCCCCCTGCACACCCAGAAAGGCTCCTGTTACGGAGCGGATGCGCACAGACGCCTGTTGAGTTGAACCCACAGTGAAATCGGGAAGTCCTCGTTCCCTCTGCCCACAGCACAGCTCCCAGACGCCTGCCGGTGACAGACACTGATTTTCTGCAGATTCTTCCTTCACAGTTGTCGCAGGTGAGGGGATGGCCCACAGCTTTCACGTGGTTATTCAAAAGGTAGTTGTTAATTGTCTTTGAAGGGTATAATTTTCAACGTCTTATCAAGTGTAATAATTGGGAATGCACGTGGTAAAATTATTTTCAAATGGTGCCTTTTCCATAGACACAAAGCCTAGAAATGATATTTATCCAAATCTCCAATGAATTATCTCTGGCGTTCCTTGTCAGACATTGATTTCCATGTCTACATCACTCTTTTAAATTATGCTACAGAGAAATCCTTAAGCGTGAAGTCAGATGGAATACAAAATGTATGAGACTTCTTAAGGCTTTTCTATCACGTGCTGAGACTCCTCCCTGTTTTAAAAGCAGAAACAACCGCTCGCTCGCTCGGTGTTGCAGAAGACAGATAATTGCCCTGGTGACAGAGATTTTTATTGTGTTGGAGTAAGGAGACAAGGGAGAGACAGGTCCCTGTGCTCAGGAGTCCTTCTGTCTGCAGAACCCCTTGTTATTTTTTTTAAATGTTTTTATTTATTTTTGAGACAGAGAGAAACAGAGCATGAGCAGGGGAGGGGCAGAGAGGGAGGGAGACACAGAATCTGAAACAGGCTCCAGGCTCTGAGCTTTCGGCACAGAACCTGACGTGGGGTTCGAACTCACAGACTATGAGATCATGACCTGAGCCGAAGTCAGACGCCTAACCAACTGAGCCACCCAGGTGCCCGCAGAACCCTTGTTAAAGTGAAGTAAGCCTTGGGAGGAAGGTGCCCACAAAAGGTGGGAAAGGGTGGGCGTGGGATGAGAACTTCTCACCTCAGGAATCAAAGGGGAAGGTATTAGATGACTTAAAACAAATGCAGATTTTACTTAGAGTGAATTCTAAAAATGTGTCAAGTGTTAAAGTTGATCTAAAATTCAAAGTCCTTTCTGTGTCCTCCTTTCAGAATCCCCCCAAGATGGTTTATGCCTCATGCCGTCTCTTTAGGCAGAGTTACGTGTGTCTTCCTTTACCTTGTCTTCTTGGACAACAGTTGGAAAACAGACTGCGATTAAGAGACCATAACTCTCAGAGTCAAACATTTTCTGCTCTTGCCAGAGGTGGGATGAATAGTCCGAACACCTTGACCACTTCTATGGAATCTTTCCATAATAGTCGTGGTAATAGTAGAGAATCTTTGAATTAGGTGGTATTATTTGCAAAGTAGTTAGCGTAGAAACTATCTCAAAAGCAAGATTTCATAAATGTGTACTAATAATACATCACAAGTGGATATAACATTTTTAGTATGTTGAAGCAGGCAATGAGACTATCAGAAAGCCATGCTTTAAAACGTTTAAAGTCCTATAACTAGATTTTAGGATTGCAAGAAACTTGAAGACATTTAACGTGTTAGTCACAATTTTCAAATAGAAGACACTGGACCTGCTAAATATTTAATTTAAGGCAATGGTGTTTTGATTAGTTATTATTCTTGGTCATGAAAAAGGTTAGCTTTCCTGGTTTTTCAAATTCTGTATCGTTTTGAAGATGAACATTTTGCAGTAAGTGTGAGATGTTCGGAGAATCCGGGAGCTTCCTGATGCCAGGGAAAGCAGGCCTCTTCCAGTTCTGATCTTCAGTGAATGAGACCATTGAAAGGAGAGACAGAATGGTGACTGGAACAGTGAAACGTGTGATTTTATTGCGCAGTTACAGTCGTATTTTATGTGAGACGATGAACAAAGGTCATCATCATCTGCTCTGCCAATAAAACAATGCTTTACAGTTGAAATACCTACTTGGCCATAAAACCCGCAGCCTCAAATCTGAATATATGGCAGAATGGTTACGTCAATAAAGTCCCCAAGGCTGTATTTTAAATATCTCGTTAAAGCAGATGAGCGAGGGTCTCTGTATGGTTGTAAGGACAGGACTTCACAAATCACCTTACACCGCCGAAAGTTCTGTCTTCCTGAAATGGATTAGTTGTAGTGGAGAAGCTTATGCAAAGTCCACCTGTGTATTGAAAAGAAATAAAACTGCATCGAACACCTATTTTGGACTCGGTATTAGTATCGGGCAGTGAGATGGGGAGATTCACACACTGATCGTCTTTTGTGTGTTTGGTTACTTTTTCTCTTATTGGCCATTATTTACTATGTTAAAAACTTTGATTGTGCAAGTTTGCTTGGTTGAATTTTAAAAGCAACTGTAAAATACATTCAACACACGCTAAAATTATGTGTGTTTGTGAGAACATTAACTTTTCTCTGGTACATGTAATATTTTCTTTCCAGATTCTACATTCACATATAAGACATGTTGAGAGGAAAACTTTGTCTGCAGCACATTTCCATAGAAAAGACACATTTAACTGACAGAAAACATTACAGAGTAAAGGCTATTGCTGTTTTTCTTCATGTAAAGGTAGCTCAGAATAGATAGAAATATGACAGTCACGGGGATCTGTTTACTCTAGATACCAACCACTCCCTGTTATGACTGAAACCCCTCTTTCTATACACATTGTTCCCTGTGTGTGTGTGTGTGCATATATATACACACACATAACACATACTCTGTGTAAATGTTTTACAGACATGAGCTCAGTTCATTCAATTCCCAAAAACTCTATGAGGTAGAAATTGGACTCCTGTCTCCTTCTGCTGTGACATAAAGTGATGGTTTTCCCTGATCCTTTGCTGCTGCTTCTGCCCCCAAGACTGGCAGTGCTCTTGCCTTCCGCCCCCCCACCCCTGCCAGCCCCCTGCAGACCCTGCTCTTGGTTCCCCTGCCCCACACACTCTGTTTCTGTTCCCCCTCTCCTGCAGAACCTGCCCCTGCTCCCCCTCCCCTGCAGACCCTGCCCCTGCTCCCCCTCCCCTGCACAATCTGCAGGGATTTGGAGGACAGTGAGCACGGGCAGGGGGGCGGGGAGGGCAGTGTACCCTACTGCGGCCACCTGTCACACCCACACTCCTTGTAGCTTTCCAGGCCTCCTGCCCTGAGATGGTGGGTGTGTCCCTGCCGCTGCCTCTGGTGGTCCTGACAGGGGTCCACACCTGGGCTCCATCCTCCCGCCTGGGGCAGCCAAGGACAAGGCTGAACAGTCACAGCTCCCCGTCCTCTCCTCTCAGCCGGAAGGGGAGTCCCGTGTGCAGCACGCTTCTGCCCGGAAACTGCCGAGAAGCGTTCCTTCCCTGTTCTGTGCCTGCTACTTGCCTCTTAGATATTTACTACAGGAAGTCCTCTTCCAGCTGAAGGTTTTCATTGTGCCCAAGACAATAGCAAAGTGGAGTATTTATAAACATGAGTATGTTTTCTCCATTTTTATCTGTTTGAGATAAGTTGAGAAAAACAAGAATCTGTATAAAAATTAAATAGTTTAGGGGCATAGGCGTCCGACTTCGGCTCAGGTCATGAACTCACTGTTTGTGGGTTCGAGCCCCGCATCGGGCTCTGTGCTGACAGCTCAGAGCCTGGAGCCTGCTTCGGATTCTTTGTCTCCCGCTTTCTCACTCTCTCTGTCTTCCTCCCTCTCCCCTCCCTCTGAAAAATAAATAAAACATTAAACAAACTCTAAAAAATGAAATAGTTTAATGTTAAAATAAAAGCATATTCGCAGAGTTCACATTTCTTCTTTCAGCTCTAATGTTTTCTTAGGTCACATTCAAATTCTGATTTTACTACACATTATTTTGCTTTGACCAGTATGTTTTTTATTTACGAATTTTTTTTTAACTTCATTTATTTGTTTTGAGAGACAGCGGAAGCCTGTGTGAGGGAGAGAGTGGGGGGGAGAGAATCCCAAGCAGGCTCCACACTGTCAGCGCAAAGCCTGATGCAGGGCTCAAACTCACAAATGTGACCTCGTGACCTGAGCTGAAATCAAGAGTCGGACGCTCAACCGACGGAGCCGCCCAGGCGCCCAGAACAGTGTTTTCCAAGCACTTTAGTCCATAATGTGTATGCAGTTCACTAGTTTGGGGCCGAGCCCTGGAGGGGCTCCGGGCCTTTTAGGGCACAGTTCCCGGAGGGCAGCCTGAAGAGTGAACCACTTGTAGCTGGTGTTTTCTCACCGAGACTTGAGAAACTGGCTCACAGCATGTCGTGGATGTGCGTGACTCTCAGACTCGCCAGACACACGTGAGGACTCTCGGTGGGGAAAGGGGAAGAAGATGAACTATTTATTTATGTTATTAGCTGGTATGGTTCTGATGAGAAGGCTGTTGTTATCCTTTGTCCTTCTGTATAAAATGTCTTTTTTCTCCCCTCTGCCTGCTTCTAAGATCTTCTCCTCCTTTCTGGTTTCAAACAATTTGATTATGATGTGCTTTGGGAAAAAAAAATACTAATTAGGCAGGTAGGAAACTAGAGATGCAAATGGGAAGGATAAGGACTTGATGCTGCAGCAGAGGCTTTGGGTGAATTCGTGTCTCAAACATGTTGTTTGGATGGACAAATGAAAGCTCGTTTGAAGCAAAGGGTATTATTTTCAGAGGTTAGTCTGGGAGGGGTGCAAAGGACAAGGGGTGGGGGAGGTGGCTGTGAGGGCAGGACCAGTCAGAGTTTGCACGTACGTAGTTGGAAATGCCTACGAAAGAGTTAAGGAGACAGGGGCTCCCGGGTAGCTCGGTCCTGGAGCGTCTGACTCTCGACTTCGGCTTCTGTCGTGAACTCGCGGTTCGTGGGACCGCACCCCGAGTCTGGCTCTGCGCTGACAGTGTGGAGCCTGCTTGGGATTCTCTCTCCCTGTCTCTCTGCCCCTACCCCCTGCCCCCCCCCCCCCAGTAAATAAATAAATAAACCTCAAACAAGATGAAAGGAGACAAAATAAGCAGTTTGGTCCTCAGGGCTCTGAGGTGAGGTTACGGCGCACGTATGTGTCGATGAGGTGGACGCGGTAGTGGAAGTCGTAGGGAAACCTCAGGCGAGCTGGCCTGTGAGCACAGACCCTGCGAGACTGACGCAGATTCAGTGGCAGCTCGTGATGACCCAGTGCTTTGAATTCTCGCATGGACGCTCAGTCCCCTAACCCGGCCCCCCGTTCTCGAGTTTACCCTGGGTGCTGCTGCTTGACTTACAAGTGCTGTTCACACACATGTGCTCTAGCTCGTGGTTTTTTTTCAAAGGATTTTACCAGCTCCCCCCTCCCTGGAATCGAGTTAAAAGTCTTTAGCCTTGCAATCCGAGCAGTATCCTTTCCTACACTCTTGTATGTTTGAGGCATAACTTTTCTTTATGCATCATTCCCGTGCCCCTTCAGTGCATGGGAAGGAGGCCTCGCAAAAGATCCCCTGTCAGGAATTTCTCTCTCCACATCACGGAGCTCCTCTCCCAGGCCCCGTGTGTGCAGAAGCAAAGTCTAGTGTCTACGTGGTAACTGTTCCGGACGGTGCCCAACCACTCTGTTTGTAATTTCATGGTAACAAACATTCCTTCTTCTGTATGAAGACGCTGTCTGCCCTAGATTTTCCTATCAAGTGGCATGGGCTCAGTGCGATGTGATAAGTAAATTAATAAATATACACATAAAGGGAATAAAATATTATAGTAAAATAAATGGAGTGAAATGAATTATACAAAATGAATATTGTTGGCCCAACTGCCTGAAGTATTTCAAGATAACTTCACAGAATTCTGGTTCTCATTAGTCTGGCCAGTGGGGACCCCGGTCAGGACATGGGAGACAGGCTGGAGAGGAAAATCTAGGTGTTTGCTCCTGGCTGTGTCCTTCGGGGACACAGTCTGTTACCCGTGTTACCAGCTCTCCTGGGCTCAATCCTGGACTTAGGACCCCCCCTGTCCTGGTTCTCTGGGACACAGGATGTCCCCCGTGTCATCAGCTGTCCCGGGCTCTCTCCCACCCTCTCTCCTGGACCGATGACCACCCCTGTCCTGGTTCTCTGGGACACAGCATATGCAGCAGAGCTCCAGCATTTACCTGCTGTGGTGTCTCTACCACAACGTCAGACTCGTCCTTTGTAAATTATACTCTTCTCCATTTACCACATTGAGTGAGCAGTCCATTTTAGGTTTGGACCAAGACTTCTATTATCACCATTAATTTCTTGATTATATTATGAAAATAGAAAATCACTGTCTTTATTTTTTTTTTACTGGGTCTCTTGCCCACTAAAATACAAACTGTGTAAGGACAGGGACTTTTTCTGTTTTCTGTTGAAGGAAAACTGTGCTAAGAATTAATCAGCCAGGGAAAACTTTACTGAGGACCACTGCTTTCGAGAGGGGGATTGAACACAACTCTGCCGAAACAAAAAGTAAGACGTTTGTAGGGAGGAGATCTGTGCAGGGATGGCATGGCCAGTGGAAAGGGCTTGCAGGACAGTAGAGGGGAGTTGGCCCATGTGATGGGGCCACCCGAGCTTTTGGATGGGTGCTCCCCGAGGTGGGGCTCCTACCCTCCCACGGAAACTGGGAGACAGGGAGCTATATTTTGTGATAACCACATTTCAAAGTGATGGCTCCCAGGTCCTGACAAAACAGAGTCCTGTGCTGTAAAACTGGCAAGATGCTTTTAAAAAGAGGCAGAGAAGGATTTTATGTTTGTAAGTTTTCTGGGGTAAATGTTCTAAGGAAGGGGAAGCCAGGGTCCTACAGTCAGGAGGATATCTAGGATGTACTCGAGCTGAGGGGAGCGTTAAAGCCAAGCTGTGAGGTCACTTGTCCACTGCTCTTTGACCAAGAACAGTGAACAGTGCCTGGCGCATAGCAGCCACTCAAGATCCGTTTGTAGAGTGAATAGTGGTTAAAACCAACAAAGAGGGTAGATGAGCAGATGAGCACATTGATTTGCAAAAGGGGGTTTACTTCCAATTAAAAGCTCATCTCCGGATGCTCTCATGTTCGTTGAGGGATATAAATGTAGGGGACAAGCGAGGACTTGAGCTTTATAAAGTTACACAGCTGGGAGACTTTGAATATTATAGAACAGATTTATGGCTTCCTGCTTCTAATGAAGCCAAGGAGCCAAGAATCTTCTGAAATACTTTGAGGTGCGGTGGTAACCCTTCATTCTGTGCAGACACTAGCCTTCTTTGTGCGGGGAACGCATACGCGTAACTACTGGCTGATCCCTGTTTTCTCTGGGGGTACCGAGTTCAGACGACTGGGAACCAACCAGCCGCTGACCACGTGGATCACATTGTCTGGCAAATTTTGCTCAGAGCACAGCGTTGTTTGATTACGAGCCAGATTTGTTGGAAACCCTGCGGGAAAGGACACAAACAGGGTCATGAGAACATCTGCTGAGTTTCAGGATGTAAAGCCTGTGTGTGCGCCTGTGTGTGTATGCGTGTGTGTTGCTAAAATAAATAGGAGTAATAATGTTTTATTTTTCCTCCGGAACTCTGACTACTGAAGCTTTAGGCACAGACTGAGTTTTTAGTGGAATCAAACATCTGCCTCTCACACGTAGTGGCTGCCGAGACCACGACAGAGGCTGACATAGGTCGCAGAGTGCTTCAGTATGTGTGCCCAGGTGAGCAGGTGCAGGGCGGGCACTGCAGGGGCCTCAGAGATGCCCTTGCTCCTCTAAGGAATGTCTTTTACTCCTCGAAGTAATTAGAAATACAGTTCCTAATAAAAATGACCCTGAATCACAAATCCTAGCAATCCCAGTATTACATCTTACTGGAGTCTATTAAAGTGGTGTGTTCAGTTCTTTTTTTTTTTTTTTTTTATCAGTTTATTCTGAGAGAGAGAGAGCAGAAGGGGCGGAAAGAGAGAGGGAGAGAGAATTCCAAGCAGGCTCCATGCTGTCAGTGCACAGCCCATTTGGGATTTGAACCCACTAACTATGAGATCATGACCTCCGTGGAAATCAAGAGTCGACACCTATCTGACTGAGACACCCAGGTGCTCCTTCATTTCAGTAGAAGGGATTACATGTGACTTCACATAATTGAGGTGTTTTAACACAATTACATTTTTTGTTCCCAAACAATCCACTTATTTTATTTCATTTTTTTTTTTTTATTTGAGGGAGAGAGCCAGGTGGGGAGAGAATAAATCGCATGCAGGCTCCACACTCACTGCAGAGCCCAACCAGGGACTTGATCCCATGACCCTGGGATCATGACCTGAACCTAAATCAGAGACAGACACTCAAATGACTGAGGCATCCATGCACCCCTCAATTTCTCTTTAAATGAAGACAAACTGGGGCGCCTGAGTGGCTCAGTTGGTTAAACGTCCGCCTTCAGCTCAGGTCATGATCTCACGGTTTGGGAGTTCGAGCCCCATGTCAGGCTCTGTGCTGACAGCTCAGAGCCTGGAGCCTGCTTCCGGTTCTGTGTCTCCCTCTCTCTCTGCCGCTCCCCCTTTCACACACTCTCTCTCTCTCAAAAATAAGTAAACATTGAAAAAATTTAAATGAAGATAAACCAGCATTAAATAATTTTCTTCATATGTTCTATAAGAAGCAGGTTTCAAAAATGAATATTTGGTATGATTCTGTTTTATTTCAGATACATTCAGTAAAGAAGGTCAGGAAAAATGACAGATTTAATTAATTTCTTTTTATGCTTAACTGTAGTGTCTAATTTTTCTTTTTTTAAAATTTTTTTAACGTTTATTTATTTTTGAGACAGAGACAGAGCATGAACGGGGAGGGTCAGAGAGAGGGAGACACAGAATCTGAAACAGGCTCCAGGCTCTGAGCTGTCAGCACAGAGCCCGACGCGGGGCTCGAACCCACGGACCGCGAAATCATGACCTGAGCAGAAGTCGGCCGCTTAACCGACTGAGCCACCCAGGCGCCCCTGTAGTGTCTAATTTTTCTAACCAACCCTAACTATTATTACTTATGAAAGAAGACTAAAATTTTAAAACAGCAATTTTCAATGAAAAAAAATATCTGACAACTCTGAAAACTGTAGAAAGATTATGAAAGAAATTAAAGAAATGGAAAAACATTCGATGCTCATGGATTGGAAGAACAAATGTTTTTAAAATGTCTATACTACCCAAAGCAATCTACACATTTAATGCAACATCTATCAACATAACACTAGCATTCTTCACAGAGCTAGAACAAACAATATTATAATTTGTATGGAACCACGAAAGACCCAAAATAGCCAAAGTCATGTTGAAAAAGAAAACCAAAGCAGGAGGCATCACAGTCCTAGGCTTCAAGCTATACTACAAAGCTGGAATCCTCAAGACAGGATGGTACTGGTACAAAAACAGACACTAGGACCAATGGAGCAGAATAGAGAACCCAGAAATGGACCCACAAACGTATGACCAACTAATCTTTGACAAAGCAGGGAAGAATATCCAATGGAAAAAAGACAGTCTCGTCAGCAAGTGGTGCTGGGAAAACTGGACAGCGACATGCAGAAGAATGAACCTGGACCACTTTCTTACATCATACACAAAAATAAACTCAAAGTGGATGAAGGACCTAAACATAAGACAGGAAGCCATCAAAATCCTAGAGGAGAAAATAGGCAACAACGTCTTTGACCTCAGCTGCAGCAATTTCTTGCTCGACGTGTCTCCAGAGGCAAGGGAAATAAAAGCAAAAACGAACTATTGGGATCTCATCAAGATAAAAAGCTTCTACACTGCAAAGGAAACAATCAACAATACTAAAAGGCAACCGATGGAATGGGAGAAGATATTTGCAAGCTATGTATTGGATAAAGGGTTAGTATCTGAAATCTACAAAGAACTTACCAAACTCAACACCCAAAAAAACAAATAATCCAGTGAAGAATTGGGCAGAAGCCATGAATAGACACTTTTCCAAAGAAGACTTCCAGATGGCCAACTGACACCTGAAAAGATGCTCAACATCACTCATCATCAGGGAAATACAAATCAAAACTACAATGAGGTACCATCTCACACCAGTCAGAGTGGCTAAAATTGACAACTCAGGAAACAACAGATGTTGGTGAGGACGTGGAGAGAGGGGAACACTCTGTTTCTCTTTGTGGGAATGCAAACTGGTGCAGCCAGTCTGGGAAACAGTGTGGAGGTTCCTCAAAAAATTGACAATAGAACTACCCTACAACCCAGCAATTGCACTAGTGAGTGTTTATCCAAAGGATACAAAAATGATTTGAAGGGACACATGCATGTCAATATTTATAGAAGCACTATCAACAATAGCCAGATTATGGAAAGAGCCCAAATGTCCATCGATTGATGAATAGATAAAGAAGAATGGTGTATAGATACAAAATGGAATACTACTTGGCAATCTCAGAGGAGGAAATCTTGCCATTTGCAACAATGTGGATGGAACTAGAAAGTATTATGCTAAGTGAAATCAGTCAGAGAAATACAGATACCATTGGATTTCACAGATATGTGGAATTTAAGAAACAAAACAGATGAACATAAGGGAAGGGAAGGAAAAATAAGACGAAAACAGAGAGGGAGACAACTGTAAGAGACTCTTAACCAATAGAGAACAAACTGAGGGTTGAAGGAGACGTGTTGTGGGGGATGGGCTAGATGGGTGATGGGCATTAAGGAGGACACTGATTTGGATGAGAACTGGGGTTATATGTAAGTGATGAGTTACTAAATTCTACTCCTGAAACCAATACTAAATTTTATGTTAACTAACTTGGATTTGAATTTTAAAAAATACAATAGATAATACAATAACAAATTCTGTGACAAATTGAATTTTTAATGAATTCCGTGTGACTTATATATTATGCATACCTATATATGTATATATATTATACTTACGTATATATATATATATAT
>NC_064818.1:1633897-1641837 GCF_023721935.1 Panthera uncia
TCCAGAAACCTGAACAAGCCAGAAGTTTCAGACAGGGTTGGGATAGCTGAGTGGAAGAGAGTGAGAGAACCCTGCACCCCAGGCGTGGATGTGGGGTGACCTGAGCTGGGGGCAGGGCCGATGGCAAGTTTGGGGCCGGATGGGAAATTGAAAATTTAATCAAGGTTCATGGAGGCAGAACACGTCTTAGCCTAATTCCAAAGCCTTGGACTAGGAGATATGATGTAGATTCAGGTGAGAAAAGAGGACTTTCCTGGAATATCTGGGAAGCCCAGTCGAATCACATCACTGAAGAAACTTCTTTGCTTTTCAAGGTTTAGGATAACCAGAAACTGGATGCAGCGGGAGAGTATTCGGAGGGGTCGGCGCCCTGATTCTCACTTCCACTTGGAGGGACTCACGTGCAGGGACCCAGGGCAGGACGCGGGGCTAAGAGGGAGCCCTGGCCGCTGGTCAGCAAGCCGACAGGGAGCTCATTCCTGCAGCTGCAAGGAGCCGGGTCTGTTCTCAACTTGAGGAAGCTCCAAGCGGACAGACGTTAGCGTCGTGAGGGCCCGGGCAGCGGGGCCGGCGGGGCGACCGGCCCGCACGACCGGGTGGGAGCGGGCTCATGTGCGGGCCGTGCCGTGCAGTGACTGGTTCCGGCACAAGAGAAGAGCAATGGTCTGGATTTTCTAATGTCACAAAGTCAGACTTGCGATGTCTGCAAGTGCCAGAAAGTGATAGGATTGTCTCATTATCCCCAGGCCGGTAAGGAGAGAAATCTTAAAAACCGTGTTTGAAGACAATTGTGGAAGAAACCATTTGGCTTGCCCGTGTGAACTCATCCTGTTGAGGACCCTTCATGTGAATTTCAGCACGTGTCTTAAAAGTCACTCAGAAGCATGCATTTCAGGTACGGACCTCATGGGGGTGTCTGTGTGTCTGAGAAGCACGTAGAAGGTGTTGAGTGACAGTGCAGCCGGCATTTGGGCACCTGGGCTGAGTCCCCCGGCGACAGGGTGTCCTCTAAAGTAATGTCATCAAGGCCTGAAAACCATCCAGGAGTCCCGCGCACGGAGGCTGACGCCCTTGGAAAGCCCCCGTCCCAAGGCTAGCAGTGCAGGGCCCAGAACTGCCAAAGTCCCCAGACCTCAGGCTTCAGAACAGAGACTCGTCAGGTCGCGGGTCAGAGAGCAGCGCTGAGCAGGCGTTCTCTGTGGTGGTCTTCCTTTTCTTCCCGCTATCTCTGAATCTTTCAGTCTGTTTTCCTCTCTCCTCTTCTCCCTCCAGTCCTTCCTGCCCATTTCTCTGTCCCTGTAGGACACATCATAGACAGCTTGTTAGTGTCCCCAGACATCTGAAATTGGATGAAATGATCTCTACAGCAGAAAAAAAATCATAAGAGGGGAGAAGATACATCCGCCTAAAGAAGTGATACCGTTCTGTAAGTCTGTTAACATAACACACTCCTCTAAGACTTTTAAACAAATAATAAAAGCCATAATCACGGAGCACAGCACTGATAAACAGGCCTGTTATCAAATTATAATTACATTAATATTATTGTCACCTCTCATATATTTTAAACCTGGGCCAGGAACTCTGATAAATATTTTATATATGTTATCTCCTTTAATCCTTACAACTCTCTGAGATACATTTGTCTTGCTATTTTAAGATTAAGAAATTGGGAAATAGCATGCAGTAGGGATATAGTCAACAGCCCAACAGCTAATATAGATGTGATGGTTGAGAAGATACTTCAGTTAGCTTCTCTGTCTACGAGTAGAAAATTGTGTCCGATTGAACTGTAGAAACAACTGACAACCGGTAAGGTAACTAAATCTCATGTCTTGTCTCCATATTTATCTGGGTGAGACACCTTCACTCATCTGAAACTTGACAAAATTCATCTCTAAACAAGTCCCCACTTATAAATACCCATGATGTTATGGCATCCTAAGGAGCATAAAAGCTTGGGGCGCCTGGGTGGCTCAGTTGGTCAGGTGTCTGACTTTGGCTCTGGTCATGATGTCGTGGTTTGTGGATTCGTGCCCCGCGTCAGGCTCTGTGCTGACAGCTCGGACCCTGGAGCCTGCTTCAGATTCTGTGTTTCCCTCTCCCTCTGTTCCACCCCTGCTCATGCTCAGTCTGTGTCTCAAAAATAAATAAACATTAAAAAACTTAAAAAAGAGCATAAAACTTCCAATTTATTAGACTTCCTAAAATATTATGTCATTTCTTATCTATTTTAACTTAGTAATATTTATATATCATAGGTTTAATGTTTTCATTTTATAATATTTATTGTAAAAGTACAGCATACTTACATTTGTTTGATCAGTCATCTTTCCAAAGTCAAACTCATAAACTTTAGAAAAGTTACCCATGTGTCCTTAATAAGCATCACGTTCACATTCAACTTACTACCCTTCTTTCTCTTAAAAATTATCAATCGGCTCTTTTGTACTAGATTTCAGACATAATGGCCAGGCAGTGAAATTTTTGTCTTAGAAATCTCACTTTATTGAAGTATGATATTCCTCTGATAGGATTTATCTATTAATATGTCTGTGTATTTATTTCCAAAACACTTTCTTTCAAAGACCATTCCTTCCAATGATGTGATTCTATAAGTATCTGCCTTATGGAAAAAAGGAGAAACTTCTGCATTTCGATCCTCCGCTCTGAAGGCGGTTTGTAATATTTTGGTCACCATCGTCTCCGATGAATGTAACTATTGTCATTATGGTAAAGATGCTTCTGGGGGATCTATACAACTAGATGGAGGGATGAATGCATTCATTAAAGTAGGGAAAATCAGTTCTTTCCGGAGAAGAACATTTCATTGTCCTGAAATCAGAATTCTCAAGGACAGCATACCCACAAGAAATTAAATTAATATATTTAAAAATAATTTCAGAAATGATGACGACAAACAGGAATGTCGCCTTGTTTTTTTTTTTCTCTTTTCAAAATTGTTTAATAGACTCTTCCGCTGGGAGACAGTATGGCAGAATTTCTCAAACCGAGGAGCACGGGCGTGTTTGGAAATGCTCTTGGGACTCTTGAGTCTAAGACTGTTCCATTTAGGGTTTTCTAAACTATAATTTTCTTTAAAAATACTCAAATCAAGTTCGACATCATATTATCCAATGTGCAACTAAAGATCGCTAGGATTTCATGACTGATATTTCTGTATTTACAATCATACTTTGGACAAGTAAAAGCCAAATCTAGTGCCTTTGGTAGCCAGATTTTCCCAGGAAACAGGGGCACTCGAGGGCAGATGGCAGAATTTAAAACCAGACTTAGTTTGTATTCACATTTTGAACAGGTTTCTTCTAATATTTGAATCACCTATTTGCATGGGCCAAATAGTGCTCTTAGGAAGTAGCAATAAATTTGTCAGAAGTATTTTTCTGCTCTAACAATGATTGGATTACATGCTCATTTAATTCACAGCTTCTTAAACTGCAAGGTTAATCTTATATTTAAGGTAATGGGGTGGCATTATGATCATCAAATGGCACACCTTGAAAGCAGCAAATGGTCATTAGAGAATTGTGCAAATGTAAAGTCCGATTGTCTATAATCAGAAAACAAAGCTTTAATATTTTCAAGTCCATATTTTACAGTAGAGTTTGCAAACAATATACGTTCTCTACATAAACATTATTGAAGGAAAAGAGGAAAAGGATAGATTTTATATATATAACAAGACCTGACACGTCACATTTCTAATTTAAAAGCAAAATCGACTCTTTCTTTCTAACCCACTATCATCCATTATACTCCATTACAGGTGTCAGTTAGAATTTTGCTGCTTTTGTCCTTTTGCTTGTTATTTGTAGGTTTGTCTCCAACCTACAGCTGTGGGGACACATATGCAAAGGGAGATGAAGCACAGTTCTGTGCGTGCACAACCAGCACTGTGATAAAATGGAGGCAAAAACTCGTATTTTATTTAAAAACACGCAATTCAAGTTTGAAAATGCTTCTGACCTAAGAAGCGCTGTAGTAAGAATATTCAGATTTGTAACACGTCTTACACTGGACAAAATACCACCTATATCACCCCGTTAGTCTCTCAAATGTAACTTGTAGATATTGATGAGGTTTTTTGGGCGTGATAGTGAGGTTCACGGGGTCCAGAGCTGATGCCCGAGAAAGAATTCTTGAACACATTTTTGGTGCAAAAAGGTGATTTTTTTGAAGCACGGGGACAGGACCCGTGGCCAGGAAGGGCTGCCCGGGGATCATGAGGAGAGACTGGGGGAGGTAAAGTCCAGGGGAAGTTTCCAGTGAGATTTCCATATGCTGAAGAAGACTCCCAGGATCCCGGAGGCCTGGCTGTTGTCGAGCTGGGGTGGTTTTCCTTCCAGCAAAGCCTTAGCATTGAGACAGCAGGGGGTTCCCGGAGAAACGTTTGCTCTCCTGGCCTCCAGTGTTAGTCAATGGGCTGCAGGGTATAAGGAAACTTAGTTCTATCTGCCATTTCCTCCTGCCCCTGTCCCCACATCACTACGGAGGGGTGATGGAGACTCAGGTCCTGCAGGACTGTGATCTCTATCAGTTAACCAGCTGTTTCCCCCCTTTCCTTTGTTCTTGGGCGGCCAGGAGTGCCTGAGGAGTATCACACTTGTCCCACCTGGGGGGTGGGGGAGGTGTTGGAGGCCTGGCAGCCAGCCTGATCCTCCCTCATCAGAAAAGTTCTCTCTGTGTGTCACCTGTCAGTAAAACTGGGTCACTCACTGGTAACATGGAGATGCCTCTTTCTGTACGTGTACAGCTTTATTTTGCCAAGTGATTTAAAATGATATCAGACAGGAGAAACACTGCACCGAGGAAGCAGGAAATCGCGGGTGCCAAGAGCCACATTCGGGGCCATCTTGCGATGCCTTCGTTACTGATTGGGAGACATCGTAAATGAAGGAGAAAACTACAAAAGGAAGAGGAAAGAGCCTGTCTTCCCTGGTAGGCTGGTTAGTTTGTTTTCTAATTTTGCCCTGTCACCTTCTTGAGGTAGTATTGATTCTCTTCAGCGACCTCATAGGAAGAGTGTATAAAGCAGAAAAACATTTCAAGGGATTTACTTAATTTGCATACCATTAAACTGATCCTGGCCCTTGGGGGAATTAAAAAAAGCCCACTTCTTTGGAAACATAGCTTTCCTCTTAATTTCATTGACGGTGGTGATTTCTCCATTTGTAAAAGGAGCTGTTTGAAATTCTGAAATTCTAAATTATGTTAGCTTCAAGTATGTAAGGAAAGGAGCTTGCTACTTAACTAAAATGAGTTTGTATTTCAAAGAAAACATTTATTTTTCATTTTTTGATTGAGATTCCAAATGCTCCCAAGGGCTTGTTTTTACTAACGCTCAGTTCAATTTGTGGATTTGAGGGTGAGGATGTACTTCTTCCATTTAATCAAAATTAGCTTTGAGAGTATCTCCTTTTTTCACGTCAGTGTTTTTCATGATGCCAACAGATTTGTGTCAGTAATTTCTTCATTTCAACTGTTGACATCTTAGCTATAAAATAACCATTGTGTACGTGTTTCTCAACAATCAGATGCCATTATGTATTTACTCTTACAAGCCCTTGTACAGATGAAACAAAAAGATACTTTTGTAGGTGTTGACCTAATGATTTACCTTTTATACTGTCTGGAATGGTGTAATGGCAAATACTTCCTTTTCTAAAATCTCCCTTTCAAAATACTTCACTTAGTTGGATATTGTGACTTAGTATGAGAATGGGTAGGTATTTAACATTTCTGTAAGTATATTTAAGGATTTAGATGGAATGCAAGAATTTCTTCGAAATAAAAACAACTCAGGGGCACCTGGGTGTCTCCATCTGTTAAGAGTCAGACTCTTGGTTTCAGCTCAGGTCATGATCTTACAGTCCGTGAGTTCAAGCCCTGCATCTGGCTCTGCGGTGACAGCTTGGAGCCTGCTTGAGATTCTGTCATCTTCCCTCTCTCTCTCTCCCTCTCTCTCCCTCTCTCTCTGCACCACCCCTGCTCATGTGCTCTCTCTCAAGATAAATAAATAAACTTTAAAAAATTAAAAAAATAAAAACAAAACAAAAAAAACCCAACTTACTAGAATGAAAGTTTAAACATTACATTTAAATTTTTAAAAAGTTAAAAATTATCTTTGTATCAATTAGAATAACTTAACTTTCTTACGAAAAGCCTTTCCAGAGAACTTTGTGTGATTTTCGTCAATCCTGACAGATTCTTCTAACATCAAGCACTTCCCAAAGAATTTTGCAATACTGATTTATCCTTAAAAATCAGTCACTGTAATTCAATACATTATAGAAAGTAAGGAGGGAAAAACATGATTTTTTTTGACGAGTGGCTGGAATTGGTACTTCCTAATGGAGGAAGCTCTTGAACAGAAGATCCATGGCTAATTGTTGTCTTTTTCTCTTCATTTCAGAGATGAGTTTTCCTGCATTTTTTGACATCCACGATGTCTTCTGTTCTGAACAGACTTTATGTTTTCACAGCATCAATAAGGACATAATACAGTATTTTCCCAAATCCGATTTCCCTGTCCTAAATGCAGAAATGTTTGAGATGAAGGGGTATATTGCTTATAATAATATAAATCTAATAATTAGAAATACAGTTAATCCTTGAACAACACAGGGGTTAGGGCACTGACTTCCTCGCAGGTCAAAAATCCACATATAACTTTTGACTCTCCAAAAACTTAACTCCTGGGGTGCCTGGGTGGCTCAGTCCGTTAAATGTCCGATTCTTGATTTCCACTCAGGTCATGATCTCATGGTTTGTGGGCTCGAGCCCCACGTTGGCTCTGTGTGAGTGTGGAGACTGCTTGAAAATCAATCTCAATCTCTCTCTCTCTCTCTCTGTCACTCTCTGCCCCTCCTCCACTCACACTGTCTCTCTGTCTCTCTTTCTCTCCATCTTGAAGTAAACTTAAAAAAAAAAATTTAAAAGTTAAGTCCTAATCACCTGTTGTTGACAAAAAGCTGTATCAATAACATTGTTTAATTAATTAACATGTATCTTGTGTGTTGTATTACATACTGTATTGTAATAAGTAAGCTGGAGAAAAGGTTATGAAGAAAATCATAAGGAAGAGAAAATACATGAACAGTACTGGACTGCAAAAAATACACATATAAGTGGACCTTTGTAGTTCAAAACCATGCTGTTCAAGGGTCAACTGTAGAGTACAAATACATTCCCCTTTTAATGCCTTAGAAGAAAAAAGGCATACAGGTAAGTGCAGAAGTAAGAGCTGTTTTTAAGAAGTAATAACAATAAGCTTCTGACCGAAGGTTCTGTTGCAACTCAAAGAAATATTCCAGCGTGACCTTTCCCAAGTACTTCAGGTATTCATCCCAGGATTAGATTAAAGCAGACTCAGATCTAAGATGTTCCAAAGAGACTGAATGTGAGGAAGCGGGCTTGTGTCAGCTTGAAGTCCGCAGAGGAGCTGGAGAAAGGGTGCACGTGGACCCTAGAACAAATTCCACCTTCCATCCGTTGGTTTTACCACCCTGCCGTGTTACATGTGGTAGTAATCTCGGACAAGGCAGGGGCACAGGGAGATTCAAGCTGAGGGATCCCCAGCAAGAGCAATCACAGGAGGGGAAACCTGAGGGAATAGATCAGAAGCCTTTCATAGTTTCTGAGTGCCTAGGTTCAAAACAGGACTTGAGTGCAGGTGGTCTGTTTGGAAGTTGCTCCCAAAGAGAGATGGGAGGGAGCCTGGGAAGTGAGACAAAAGGGGAGGAGGCTGATACCACTTTAGAACTTAGAAAAATGCTCCAGGATCTCAGACACCTTTACAGAACGCCTGCTAGAATTGTCAGGGAGAGGGGAGAGGCTGGGGGAGAGGGGAGAAGCTGGGAGAGGGGAGGGGCTGGGGAGAGGGGAGAGGCTGAGGGAGAGGAGAGGGGCTGGGGGAGAGG
>NC_064818.1:1641847-1722418 GCF_023721935.1 Panthera uncia
GAGGCTGAGGGAGAGGAGAGGGGCTGGGGGAGAGGGGAGAGGCTGAGAGAGAGGAGAGGCTTGGGGAGAGGGAAGAGGCTGGGAGAGGGGAGGGGCTGGGGGAGGAGAGAGGCTGGGCTGTTTATTCAAGACTGTCTCCTCTATTGATTGAGAATTGTTCTCCGGGAGTTAGTTCTTCCTGCTTTTCAGGCTGTGCATCTACCTGAGCTGACTATTTGCAAGGCTTTAGAGAAGGCCCTGAGTCAGAAAAAGTGGGAATAGGAATTCAGCATCTTGCTGGTCACTGTCCCTGGGAGGAAGAGCTGACCACCGCTGCCCTGAGCTCAGGCAGACCTGGCAGTCTGGTTAGAATCACCAAAAGCATCGAACAGACTGGAATTGTGTTAGGCGTGACATTCCATTTAGTTTGGAAGTCAGTGGACGTGGAGGTAGGAGAAAGTGAATCCCAACATTTCATTCATTCAAACTATAGAACTGTTGCTAAGAGCAAGACAGGATGGCAAACAGCCCTCGCCCCAGAGAGCCTGTAGTCTGTGGACGGCCAAGACCCTTGTGTTAAGACACAGGCTGAAGGGAGCATAGAGACGCGGTGAATTGCCACCCACTGGCGGGCACCGACACGGGGGGCCTGAAAGCCTCCGTGGGGCAAGGACCTCTAAGCTGACACTTGAGGAGTAGGTCGGAATCCCATCGGGGAATTTGGAGAAGGGGTGGGTTCCATGTGGACACAAAGCTTTCAGATTCTTAGCACAACCTTCTTTTTCCTGCTTCTCTAGTTTGTAACTGTTCCGAATCGGATGGGGACCCACATAGGACAGACCCTAGCAGGCATTAACTGTTCAGTAAGTGTTAACTTTTACTTTTATCATCATCAGTGTTTTTGTCATTAAAATCCTGTGTGTCTTTAAGCAGAAGGATGCTGCCTTCAGGATTCCTAGGACAGTGGTTATCCAGGCAGAGGGAGAGGCCTCACGTGACCTCATTTCTGTAGGAGTGCACATAGTAGGACCGGTGGGAGCACTGCAGCAGGTGGTGTAGTGACAGTCAGGTCTATGTGTGGAAACAAATATTAGAAAATGCACCATCACGGGGAGCCTTGGTGACTGGGTCGGTTGAGCGCTCGTCTGACTCTTGATTGCGGCTCAGGTCATAATCTCATGGTCGTGGGATCTAGCCCCAAGTCAAGCTCTGCACTAAGCGGAGGGCTCTCTCTTCTCTCTCTGCCCCACCCCTACTCTCATTCTCTCTCTCTCTCAAAATAAATGGATAGACATTAAAAAAAAAAAAAAAAAGAAAAAGGAAATGCACCATCCAGGAGTGCCTGAGAGCCTGAAATTCAGCATCAGAAAGGTCTTGGTTCCTGTGTGGCTTTGCCACTTACCTGCGTTGTGATTTGTAGCAGTAATTACATTTCTATATGTTTCCATTTCTAAACTGCAAAATGGGTATAATTAGAGTTCATATTCAATAAATAGTTTTGAGGGCAAGAGGGATCACTCAAGCACAGCATCAAACAGTGTCTGGCATAATTAGTCTTGAATTGGAATATTTAGTGTTATTCCCTTTTTTTCTTTTCGTTGCTCAAACAAGGCAATAATTAAATCAAACTACTAAAACAAGACTTCCAAGGTTACCATTGACCTAAGCACCTCCCTAGTATCACCTCTAAATAACATCACCTTTGAGAATTAGGATTGTAGCGCTTCAATTTTGGGGGGATACAAACATTCATACCAAAGAAGCTACTAGCCTTGTAACAATTCACATGAGGGCAGAAGCAGATGTATTCAGTTGACTTTGCATGGGCGATCCCACCGTGCTCATTACGTTGTGACATTGCCAGTGGCCCGGAGTCAAAGTTAGGCACTTGCTTGGAATCACGCCGAGGATGCCCTTCCCCAGGGAAAGGGCCGTGCATCGTGCTTCTTGGTGCCGACAGACCTGCTGGAAGAATCTGTGAGAAACGCCAGATTATTTTGCTGCAGCCTCACTGGGGGCTCATGATGCCTTCGAGTACACGTGCTTGTTAAAGAAGGCTCAGTCCTGTGTTTCCTTTGACAGAGTGTGGACGGAGGGACAGAAGAGAAGCCGTTTATGGGGAAATTCCCCTCATTGACAGGGGACAAAAGGTCTTGGGCTTCATTGCATTAAAGACTGTAGGTAACTTTGTGACTTCGGTTCCACAGACAGTTTTTCTTCAGTTCCTCAGCCACTTTTCTGGCTTTGCTTCTTGACGTCTGTCACCTGAGTGCTGGACCCGACTTGGGGCGTCACCACGGCCATGAGTAACGCACAGCCTTTGGAGTCAGCTTTCTACCGTCCAGTTAGGGTCACGCCATCCTCTGGTTCGGACACCTTCAAAACCTCCGCAAAAAAAATCGTGTCTCGTAGCCTGCGAGTCCCTGTGTTTCTGAACTGTGACAGCCCTGACATTCTCATTATCTTCTTGCCCTATATCCCACGGTGCAGCCACACGCCTCTGCTTATCCTTTCTCGCATCCACGTGCTGCGTTTGCCACAGAAACTTCACTTTTCCTCTCTCTAGCTGTGCGTAAACACCTTCTCTGTCTTTCGAAGCCCAGGCCAGAATCATCTTAGTTCGGGTGACGCGGCCTCGTGGGGAAAACGTAGGCTGCTTCCTCAGCATTTCCTTCAGACTTCCAGGATGACGTACGTCTGTGTGACCACTGACGCGTTTGCCCAGAGTCATCCTCCCGATGGCACACTCCTTGGCTCACACACCCAGACTCCTCTCAGTAGGACCGGCTCCGCCGTCCACAGGGTGACTGTGCACACAGTAGGCATTTAACATTTGCTGGAAAGAGAGAGTCACTTGTCACGAACTGCTGATTGCCTGTATCCAAAATACGTTTAGCCAAAAGGACGTAAAATACTTATTTAGAGATCATCTCAACTGTGACTGTTCTGGAGATTCCTGCCCGACTGAAAGAGGCCAGCAGCTTCTCTGTGGGAAGAATACTAATTACGTCCAATAAAACGTTTACTACTGAACACACACAAGGGTTACTGAGACTCTGACGACTTCAGCATCTGAGGACTTTTGATGATAGCATCGTAAATGTTACAGACTATATCTTTAAAAAGCAAATGGATTTTTAAAATGTTTACTGGACGATGGATCTGTTTGACCTGTTGCTAATTAAATAGGTTGGAAAACCACATTTTATTCCCTCGGTTTAATTTTGCTTCTCTCATATTCACCTTACAGTCAATGGAGCTTCTGTCATGGAAAAAAGCACTATTAGTACGATCTCAGTTAAATCAATACAGTGGAGCTTTGAATAAAAATGACAGATGCTCACATATATGAGCAGAATATATTCTTGAAATATGAGCTTCATGGAAAATGGAAGAAGGAAGAAATAAGAAAGTGTACTATATGGCTCAAGGATTCTGAATTTCAATATTTGAAGACACTAGAATGTCCAGATTGTTTTTGGAATGTATCACAAAAGCATATTACTCAGGGTGAATAATCAAAGTTTGCAAGTATTTTATTTTTTAATAAATAAGAACAACTACCGTACTTCAAATTCATAACTATTGAATTTCAAAACAAGGGGCTGCATTTTTGGAAAGGAAAAATTATGGGCAGCTCTCACTGCATCATAACCAAAAGAACATCGAGAAATAGGGAGAGATTCTTCTGGCCGCTCGGCTCCTTCCAGGAGGCCCTGATGCCAGAAGAGATGGCAGGGTGAGTACTGAGCAAATTCTACGCCCAGAACGTTACTTTGCGCGCAAAGGCTCCTGTGAAAGTAGAAGGTAGATTCTTCTCTCCGGCTTTGTTTATCGTTTGTTAGAAGTACCGGAAAACCATTAACAGGAAAAAATATGAAAACCTCAGGAAGGAGTAAGTGATTTACTGTGTATAATGTGTCGGAGGCCGACGGATCTGAAGACACGTGGCCTTGGGGGCTGACTCCGGGCCTACCTGTGGTCAGAAGGGGAAACGGGAGGAGGGGGAGGGAGGAAAGAGAAGCAGCGTCGGTTCCCGAAATCCCGCGGGTCAGTCTGTGCATTTTGTGTCACGTGCCCGCCCAAACGTAAGCTTCGCGAATTGCGGGACTGCGAGGACTTGGGTTTCCGTCGGGTGGCCCGGGGCCGCAGAGAGCGCGGCCCATCCAGGCGTCTGGCTGCTCCCGCGACCGGAGGAGGGCCGGCCTGGGTGAGTGTGCGTGTGAGCGCCGCCGCGAGCACGCCGGGAAGGCGCGCACGCGAGTGGAGTCGAGTCGAGTCGAGCCGTGTCTGTCCGCACGGTCCGCGGCCCTGAGCCCCAAGGGCGGCTCACGGAAGCAGAGAGCAGGCTCAGGCTTCCAAACTCAGTACGCTTTATCACACGCTTCCCTTGGCTCCTTGCAGGCGCGCAGAGCGGGACACGCGACAGACCACATGACCCGCAAGGTCACCCGGGCTGGGGAGTGAACGAAGCAAACGCGGAGTCCGTGTGCGTCTTGTGTCCCAGCAGGGACGGTCTCCGTGCTGCGCGCGCGGCCTCTCTCCGGAGGAGCCGCCCTTTTGCGGGGGACAGACCCCGACGGGCCACGTCTGCGTGGCCCACGCTTCGCTGCAAACACCCTCCCCTTCCGGCGGGATGTGGCCGGCCCTGGGTCCCTGCAGGCCTCCCCTGCTTCTGCCGGGCATCAGTGCTGCCGCCGCCTGTCTGGGCGGCGCCTCTTCGCTGAGGGCCCTGCTTGGGTCCCTGCCCGACCCGAGCGACTCCATCTTGCCGTCTACACTGAGTGAGCGAGCGAGCGAGTGACTGAGTGATTTACTGAATAGACTGAACTCACCAATTTACTTGTAGCTGTTCCTTGTTATGGCTTCACTATCCCTGCCCTGGGCAATGGTTTCTGCCTTTTTGTTGTCAAAGTAATTCCACAAGGAGGCCGGTGGACCGAAGTGGTTCTGATGCGTTGGTGGCCTCCGAGAGCCAACCAAAACCTCAGCCAGAGTCAACGCGCTAAATCCCAGAAAATGCAATTTAAGAAAAACCGACCAAGAAAAAGCCAACTAGGCTTTTCCAAATAGACAACCGCTCACACTCCGGCCAGTCGCATGGTTTCCTGGGTTCGCTTCTCCTTCGTCTGCGTAAGGCCTTCCCCCACCAGCTCCGGTCATGGGGTGCCCCTGACCATCTTCAGTTCGGCGCCGCTCACTTGAAATCCTTGTATGCTCAAATAAGCCCTTCAAATTTTAATGTGCTGTTTACCTTGTAACAGAGTCTTCTCCAGCGTAATCTGTTTTTTAATTTCGCTGAAGAAAATAACCCTGAGCACACCCTCACTTTATAATCCCAGCCCTGGTGTTTCCCTTCTGTGACTCTCCCAAACCACTGAATTCATGAGCAAATCATAAACACGAGAGAATATTAAAGAATGGAGCAGAAAAATAACGTGCCCTCGGTAGGCCAATACGATTTTTCATTTTATTTTGTATTTTTTATAAAATACATTTGTGTCTTCTTCCCATACATTTGATTGGGATTCATGACGGTTTGGATGTGTCAGTAGACTTTTGGTGTGTTGGTGTTAAAATATGGCGTGAACTGCCTGTTGCCTTAGCATTTCTGACGGTTCTAGGAGAGGACGTTCAGAGACTGTTGAGTCAAGCAGAAGCTTTCTAAAAACTCATGGGCACGGGAGGTTTGCAATTTTAAGGAAGGAAGACCTAAGTAAACTTCAGAGGCTTTGGGAAGGAACTCTGAACAGCATATCACAAAGACGGAGGGATGTACTGAAAGTAGTTCAGCCCTCACAATAAAGCAAACTGTAAACATTGGAATCTCTAATCAGGTAAAGGTCGTGTCGGACTCATGTGTTCGTAGGCCTACAAAGGAAGTATACGAACATCGTATCACGAGAGAGAAAACCTCAGACCAGACATTATCTCTAAACTCTCACATCTGTGGTATATAATACACAATAATATATAGTCAACCATATATTGAAAAAAAGACCAACTGGTAGAAAATCAAGACAAAATATAGAAAAGAGAAACAAACACAAAAATGATTCAGGTAAAGACTTTATGGCAGGGGCACCTGGGTGGCTCAGCTGGTTAAGTGTCTGACTCTTGATTTCAGCACAAGTCATGATCTCACAGTTTGTGGGATCCATGGGATCCCAAGTTCGTGGGATCGCAAGTTGTTGAGATTCTCTCTCTCCCTCTCTCTCTGTCCCTCCCCTGCCTGTGCTCTCTTTCTCTCTCTCAAAATAAATACACTTCAAACAAAAGGCTTTATGGTATCCAACCTTGAAGTGGCCCCTTATATCCATACCCTTTTACAGTAGATCCTTCTTGAGTATTGGTTGGATTCAGTGACTTTTTTCTAGTGAATATCATGTGGTAGAGGGGATGTGATTCCCTTCTGAGTCGAGGATGCCCGAAGAGCGTCTATCTTGGCTGCCCTCTGGCATTCTCTTCTGTGCTCACTCTGTGCTCTGACTGTTTAACTGACTGTTAGTAGAAAGTTTTAGAGAGTTTCTAAGGACCAAGCTAAATGTAGTCAATAAAAGATAGGATGCTGAAGTCCAACAGTGTGCGGGAGAGTACTTGGTTAGCCCTCCTAAGACAGGAACCATGAACTCTGATTAAGGAGATGTATTACATTGATTGATTTGAGAATATTGAATTACACTTGTATCCCTGGGGATGCCTGTTCGTAGTGAGTGATTTGTTTAGCATATTGTTGGATTCAGTTTGCTAATATTTTGTTGAGGACTTTTGCATCAAAAGAGAAATTGGCATGTTGTTTTCTTTTCTTGTTGTGTCTTTATCTGCTTTTGGAATCAGGGTAATGGGGGCCTCATAGAATGAATTTGGAAGCTTTCGTTTGTCTTCTATTTTTTGGAATAGTTAGACAAGAATAAGTATTAACTCTTCTTTGCATGATTGGTAGAATTTGTCTGTGAAGCTCTCTGGACCTGGGCCTTTGTTTTTTGGGAGAATTTTGATTATTGATTTGATCTCATTGCTAGTAATTAGTCTGTCCAAATTCTCTATTTCTCCCCACTTCAGTTTTAGAGGGCTACAGATGTTTGAAAGCATTAGAATGTGGTCACAAGTATGCTGCACTTAGGGGAAAGCTGACTCTGGAGAAGGGGAGGAGATTTGGGTGAAATTTTTTAGGTGGTTTTGTGTAAGGGTAGACCCCTCCCCAAGTCTGTGCTCTACAAGGCCATTCAAGTTCATGCAGAAAGCCACTGTGCTGCTGGACTGTGGAGTGACCTGATGGGTTTCCTGGTGTCAAAGCTGCTGGCCAGTGAGCGAAGGGGGTGTTCTGGAAGTGAGGGCTCTGTACAGGGGAAGGCCCCTAGTCTGCTTGCAAATTCACAAGATGACATTAGCGAACCTGTGAAGCACTCGCAAAAGAGAGACTTCGAGCAGAGACATACTTGAAGACTCAAAGAACTTGAGCAGATATCCTAGCTGCTACCCAACACAGAGGAAACCATCTGCAATTAGAGGCCGGCCAGCCCGGCTTTGCGCTAGGAGAGTATCAACAATCTGCAAAAGACAACTTAAGCCGGAGTCTTTACAACATGTCCTCCTCAATATTCAACATACAAAAATGACTAGAGCTGAGAAGAGAATAAAAATTGGAAACATAGATAAAAAGGGCAATGCAAAGCAGCTTTTCCTAGGAAACTCCAGATGTGTGAATTAACAGGTTTGACCTTCACACAGCTCTTACAAAGTGCATGTTCAGAGAGTCAAAGGGATATAGGACAATGACCAACATACAGATGGAAAGTCTCAGACTGCAGAAAACCCAAATAAAAAGAATGAATGGAAATTCTAGAGCTGAAAAATCCACCCTCAGAAAAAAAAATTTCGGTGGAATTTCTTCAAAAAACACTTTTGACAGCAGCAAAAAAGAGTGAATTTGATGGTAAATAGATGGAAATTATTTAGTCTAATGAATTGGAAGAAAAAAATAAAGGTTTTATTTATTTGTTGTTTTTGTTGTTTCTTTTATAAAAAAGAAGACAGGGGCACCTGGGTGGCTTGGTCGGTTAAGTGTCTGACTTCGGCTCAGGTCATGATCTCACGGTCCGTGAGTTTGAGCCCCTCGTCGGGCTCTGTGCTGACAGCTCAGAGCCTGGAGTCTGTTTCAGATTCTGTGTCTCCCTCTCTCTCTCCTCCTCCCCTGTTCATGCTCTGTCTCTCTCTGTCTCAAAAATAAATAAACGTTAAAAAAAATTTTGTAAAAAGAAGACAAGTGCCCTATGCCTCGGTGACGCTGCACCTGCTGAGAAGCAGCTTACAGATTTCATTTTTGACAACCTAGTATTGGCGTATCATTGGGTTTTCAAGTAGACTTTGTAGGCATCCGTATAGAAGAATTGAAATTTAGAAGGGACATATGTACTAGTAATACACGATTAGAGATCATCTGTGTTGAGGTCAGTTTTTTTAATTATTTTTTTTAATGTTTATTTTGAGGAAGACAGAGACAGAATGTGAGCGGGGGAGGGGCAGAGAGAGAGGGAGACACAGAACCCGAAGCAGGCTCCAGGCTCCGAGCTGTCAGCCCAGAGCCCGACGCGGGGCTTGAACTCACGGACTGTGAGATTGTGACCTGAGCTGAAGTCGGACGCTTAACCGACTGAGCCACCCAGGCACCCCCCGAGGTCAGTTTTTAAGTCATGGATTTGGAGGAAGTCACTCAGGGGAGTGAGCATAGGGTGAAAAAGAAGAGGACCTATGACCGAAGGTTGACATCCCATATTTAAGAGTGGGTAGAAGACAGCAAGCCTGCCAGTGGTCTGCTCAGAACGTACACCAGAGCCGTAGCCAGGAGCATGGAGAGAAGGGGGGGATGTTCTGCTTTAGCCCTTAGAACAACCATATTTTCAATGTCATCATCCCCGCTTAACAGTTAAGTAAGCCAAATTTCACATTGATTCATTAATTTTCCCCGTTCATTCAATAACTTAAAGTTGTAGGTATCATTTTAAGCCAGAGTTTTTCTGATTTCACAATCTACGTTATTACCACTGTGGTTTATTGCCTGTGGTCGTACCACGAAATAGACTTTATGGAACTGGTAGAGAACAGGTTTGGACTTGAAGTATCAGAAGGGATTTGCTAAGAGCACAGATTTGAAGATAACATTTCTAGAAACCGTCTTATGCAGTTTATCCTCTCCAGGAGCCCCACAAAGTGGCTGGCAGACTGCAGCCACCTAATGTATATTGGTCAAGTGAACAGATGAATGGATAATATAAACAAAATGATGTGGGTTAGAGTGAAAAAACTATTCAGTACATATATAAATTCTAATTTCATAATTACAGAATATTAGTCATAACTCTATTTATATACAGTGTCACACAACAGATATTTTGCTCATAAAACATTTAGAACTTTGAGGATATAGAACAAATTTAACATGACATTATTTCTCGAAGTGCCAGTAATTTCAATCCTGCTCTTGAAATGAGCCCAAGACCATTATCATCATGCAGCCCCCAACTGTGTTGTAGCATAGTAACTAAGCAGAGTATTTCATCTTAGTGATCAGTTGCAGTCTTTAGAATCTTTCCTAAAGGCATATCAACAGTGCAACAAATTATATCAATTATGTAGAGCAGGGTAATAGCTAGAATATCAGTCTTTGAAAACTAAGACTGAATAGCCAGAACCTTAGAGCAGGACTTTGTTCTACGAGAAATATTATTAACAATTTCAAAATACTAAGCAAATGGTATTTGAGAGTAGGCATGAACGGTAGAAAGTATAAATATTAATTGAGCCTGAAGAGTATTTTTTAAAATATTTATTTATTTATTTATTTATTCATTCATTCATTTACTTTAAGAGAGTCGGGGAAGGGCAGAGAGAGAGGGAGGGAGAGAGAGAGAGAATCCCAAGCAGGCTCTATTTGTGCAGAGCCTGCCTTGTGGCTCCCTTAACCAACTGAACCACCCCAGCGCCCCCAGGCTAAGGAGTATTAATCGTGGGTAGTTAGTATTCCTCCATAGTATTAATCAGGGTTGAGTTTAAAATGCCATAACCCAAAAGACATCGAAATGCAAAAGCTCAAACAAGGCAGTTTCTTTTTTTGTTATTTAATAGCATAAGGTGAGGAGATCGGGCTCCTAAAACAGCTCTGTATCATGAGGTCACTCAGAGACTGAGATTTCTTCTGTCTCTCTGATGTACTCTTCCTGAGAGGTCTGTCCTCATCTGTGTAAGAAGCTAGGTCACCTCTCTACCCACGTTCCAGACTGGAGAAAAGAGGAGAAGTGCATGGAAAGTACAAGACTTCTTTTTGAGAAAGTAATGTGGAAATTCTGCTTAACGATTCTGCTCATATTCCTTTTATTGAGAAATTAGTCTAGCTATAAGAGAGGCTGGAATGAGAAGAGTTTAATTGGTTGGCTATATGCCCAGCTTTACTCTCTTTTAAAAGAAAGATATCCACAGTCTGACTACCCAAGTATCTGTTCTTACCTTCAACCCATATAAAACACACGCACACACACACACACACACACACACACACACACACACACACAATTATGACAGAATATTTGTGTCCCCTCCCAAATTCATATGTTAAAGTCCTAGCATTCAGTGTGGCTGTATTTGAGGTGGGGTCTCTAAGGGAGTAATTAAGATTAAATGAGGCCTATTCTAGTAAATAATAGAATTATCATCTTCATAAGAGGAGACATCAGAGTGCTCACGCGCTCTCGCTCTCTCTCTCTCTCTCTCTCTCTGTCACACACACACACACACACACACACACCCAGGAAAGACCATGTGAGGACGTAGCAAGAAGGTGACCATTTGCAAACCAGAAAGAGGATCTTCACCAGAAACAGAATCCACTAGAATCTTGATCTTGGATTTCTAATCTCCAGAATTGTAAGAAAATTAGTTTATGTTATCTAAGCCACCTAGTCAGTTGTATTTTGTTATGCAGCCCAAGCTGACTAATGCACATACACACATACACACAGCAAGTAGCATTCAGGAAAAAAGAGTGGAAAGCACTCAGCAGTGATCCAGAAAAGCTGTAAATCACACCTGGGCGGGGATTCTGCCCTGACATGGAGTACATTCCTCAGACATCCCCTCAGGGTTTTGGCAGTTGTCCTTTCACCAAGGTGTGGAGAAAGATACTGATGAAGAGAACCCTTGCGTCCCTCAAAAGTGCAGTAATGGATGTCCTTGAAAACTAGGAACACAGACAGGAGATACTGCTATTGAAGTGGGCTTCTCAGTTCAGGAGAAATGACTGAAGTCGAGTGGCAGCGACATTAAGCTAAAAGAGACGAGGAGAGTGTGGTTCCCATAGCAGGTAATGGTACCGAAGAGATAATCTTTTGGTTTGACCCACAAGAATCTTTAGGGGTAGATAAGCCATAGATCTGAAGTAGATGGGAAGCATGTTTATAACTTAATATCTTTAACAGAAAAGTCCTCTTGGTCTGGAGTTGCTTTTCTAGTCCTTTAATGGACTAGATAGAATCTTCACATTGGTAATGGAATCTGTGCATTGGGGACTAAAATTGAAGGAGGAGTCAAAAGAGCTCCTTGAACTTTTCCTAAATATTAAAATTGTAACTCAAAAGAAATACCACATCCCTGGGGAATCACCAGCATGAGTTCTGCTCTCAAAGACTTGAAAACTGTAGATTGAGTCTTAATGTGTCTCATTTGGACTTATTGTTTGATCTCGGCTGACGCTGGACGAGCCTCGGAGGAGGACTGAGTGGTGGCTTTAGGGACTTACCGTTTGACCTCGGCTGACGTTGGACGAGCCTTGGACGAGGACTGAGTGGTAGCTTTGAGTGCAGGTGGTTTTCAAGGTGGGTTCCTGTGTGGGGGTGGCCTACACGTGTCTGCAGCTGTCATTCTGGCAGATGCTTTTTCCTCTGTCTCAGTAAACCAAGAACACCGCACAGTTTGTTCCACCAGGGACAGTGGAAGTTTCCATTTGGGGACATATAATCTTGTCAGTGTTCTATGTAGCAGGTTTTGAAGTGGGCTCTGTGGACCCCCAAGAGGCCCTGAGACCTTTATATGGTATCTGTCCTTGAGGTAAAAGTTATTTTCATAAAAATAGGAACACACTTGTCACCATTTTACTCTGTTGCTGTCTCCACTGAGGGTATGAAACAATATTGGATGAAGCTACTGCAGGCTTAGCAAAAGCCAAGACAGACAGTTGCATCAAACTGGTTAGTGGTGATTGCTCACTGAATGTACTTGGAGGAAGAAAGTGGTTTGTTACAGCAGCACGAATGGACAAAGACACGTGTTAGTCACAATTTTGTCAAATATTATGTATTTAGAAGCTAAATGGAAAAGTGAGTTCTGCATTAATCTGTCCAAGAGGGTAGATTCAACTGAAAAGTGTATTATGAAGGTCTTTGTGCAAATATAATGGCAAGAGGAAAATAACCAGGGACAAGGAAAGCTAATTTATGTAAGTACCATTAGTATGAAATAAAATTGTAATGGAAGAAACATTTTAATAACTGAGAACAAGATATATTCGATTTGATTTCATTATAATACAAATCCAATTTTTATGTAAATGTTTTCATTAACCATAACCTTCAAATTCATTTCAAAAGATCCATAATTACCACTTGCTCACATAAATCCAAGTTGATCCATTCTGAGCCAATAAAAACAGTTTAAGAAATAATTGTGCTTTAATGCAGCTAACATTCAAATCTCAGCTATTGGCAGGATTCAGAATCCGTGTATGTTATCCTGAGAACATTTGGAGAATTTACCTGAGGATAGATATTAAGCGGAGTTTCTTTGAAAATACTAATGGAGTGCCTGGGTGGAACAGTCGGTGAAGCGTCTGACTCTTGATCTTGGCTCAGGTCATGGTCTCGCCGCTTGTGAGATTGAGCCCCGCCGTGGGGTCTGCGCTGATGGTGCGGAGCCTGCTTGGGATTCTTTCTCTCCTTCTCTGTGCCTCATCCCAGCCTGTGCTCTCTCACTCTCTCAAAATAAATAAATAAACTTAAAAAAAATAAAACCAGAAAATACTAACAAGAATCTATTTGAGAATAAATACTAACAAGATACCAACTACTAGCTTCATTCAAAATTTTAAACACCTGGCTGTATAAGAATTCTCTAAGATGGCCCATCTGTACGGTGACTCAGTGACACTTCTGATGTCCAAGTACCTGAACATTTTAGCATGAATTTACAATTAAAGTGACCACTCTTCATGCTCACTGTCATATAATAAGCACCTTCATTGTCTTATGTGTAGATAACACTTAGTTTCACAAATATGCTTTGATCTCAGTTGACGCATATAGGAAAAAGGCAAGGATTGCAACACAGAAAAAAATCCTTCGTGTTTACACCTGAAAGAATTAGTCCTCGCTAAATATGATTGTTCAGCATCCTAGAGCTGACAAATGGCAGTGCTGCAAGTTAAACCCAGGCTTTCCAAAGTCTGTGCTTTCCTCTCTACATATTTTCCACGTTCGGGAGCAGCAAATTTCATAAGTTCGAAGAAATGACATAAACGTAAGGAGATAGGCTTTGTAACCCAAAGAGAGATTTTGAAAAAAAAAATGGAAACTGAAAGTACATGTTAAACAAGTTGGCCTGAGAAAAGCAGTGATAGCGATGTATTTCTCAACTTGTTTTTATGATTTGAAAGTATGAATCCATTTTACTTTCATTAAAAATAGGAACTTCTGTAGGTTAAAAGTAGAGGAAAAGCAGACAATCTGAGAAATCATTGGGAAATTGTGATTACTTATGCCTGTGTTTTAGGGGCTGATTCTCCAATAATTATTACTGGAGAGAATGCCAGCTTTGAGCTTCTGTCTGAAGTCCAGCCCACTGACGTGTGATTGGAAAGTCCGATTGTTTTCCTTTCCAAAGGAAAGGTTTGAATTAATTGCAAGCTCACAATATATGATTCCAAATTCTGTGTGTCCGGAAGTGTGGTGATTACACATCTCATCAGTTCTCAAGAGTATCTTCACCAGTCTCTCTTCTATGCTTTTAACTCTTGGACCTCTTCCCATGAATTCCCTTCCAGCTCTCCTGGACTCGGAGAGACTGAGTGCTGAAGACCCATGAAGCCTACAGGCCCCAGTCTCTAGGTCACCAGGGAGGCTAGTTCAAAGTCAGGGTCCACGACCCCACAGTAAACTGCTCTCTGTTTAGAGACTGGCAGTCTCATTTCAAGCAAAAATTTCTATTAAATTTCTTTTAAAGAAAGAATTTTTCTAAGAAAAGGCAGGAAGGCAGGCAGGCAGGCAGGCAAGCAAGCAGGAAAGAAGGCAGGAAGAAGGAAGGAGGGAGGGATGGAGGGAAGGAAGGGAGTGAAAGAAAGAAAGAGAAAAAGAAAAATAAAGAAAAAAAAGAAAGAAAAGAATAAAGAAAAGGAAGGAAGGAAAAGGAAAATACATCTTAGATTCTATAAAAAGTCAAAGTCAAAGGAAGGAGAAGAGACAAGTTTGCTGAAGTGTTTCTATGCTATATTATGGGCACAAACAGTAACCATCAAAGATGCTCATTTTTGTTTGTTTGTTTTTTCCTTAATTTTATAACATGTCTATATTTCAAAAGAAAGTCACACTACACACCCCGTATGATGGCGAAAGTCCCAGACTGACAACATCAGATGCTGGCTCGGATGTGGAGCTACAGGAACTCTCATTCACATCTGGTGAAAATGTAAAATGCTGTAGCCACTTTGGAAGACAGTTGTAGTTTCTTACAAACATAAGCATACTGTTACCATATAATCCAGCAATGGCACTCTTTGGCATTTCCTGATGGAGTTGGAAACTTATGTGCGTGCAAAAATCTTCATATGGATTATTACAGCAGCTTTTTTTTTTCATAATTACCAAAACTTGGAAGCTAATACCAAAACTTGGTAATTTTTCATAATTACCAAAACTTGGAAACTTCTTCAGGGGGTTAGTGGATGATTAGATGGTGGATGATTCAATGGATTGAAAAGACGTGCAGGAACTTTCAGCGCATACCGTGAAGTGAAAGAAGGCTGAAAAGATCTGAGAAGGCTACAGTGTATGACTTCAGCTCTGTGACATTCCAGAAGAGGTAGAACTGGAAACGGTAAAAATACCAGTGGATGTCGGGGGTTGGAGGCCGGGAGAGATAAACAGGCAAAAGCATGGGAGATTTGTAAGCCGTGAAATGATTCTGTGTGACACTATAAGGGTGGCCATGTGTCGTTACACATTTTCAAAACCCACAGATTGTACGATTCCCAGAATGAACACTAACGTACATTACAGACTTTTAGTGATAATGATACGCCAGCCTTGGCTCACCAGGTGCAAGAGACCACCACCCTGTGGGGGGATTGACAAAGAGAGAGGTTCTGTATGTGGACGGAGCGGGCTATGTGGCAACTCTCTGTACACTCCATTTTCCTGTGAATCCTAAAGTGACCTTAACTGTGGTGTATTCGTTTAAAAAAACTCAGAGCATTTAAGGGAATAAATACTCCGAGTCAAAAAAAAAAAAATGTGTGTGGAGGGGGTAGTCATTAGGACCATAAGAATATTTTTATTTAATTCAAGGCTAGACTATTTCCACTCTATGCCTTAATAAAGATTTTAATAAATCTTATGGAAATACTTTTATGATCTTGATTATATAATTGTATGAAAAGCTTTTCAAAAACACATTCAAGTAAGATGTTCTATAAATTTGCTTATTCTCTAAACTGATTTTTATTGAAAATATTAACTGCCAATTTGTTCTGTTCTTACAGTTAGTCATTAGAAGTGAAACTGTGGTCTTTAAAATGTAACAATGTCTAAAACTTGTCTAGACTATATTAAAGACATCAGTACCACGTGTTTGCTAGTTATAATTATGGTGCCTGTAGTTGCCATTTTTAGTTACAATTCTTTTCCTTTCCTTTCTTAAATAGACTATAATTATTCTTATCAAGTCCTTATACATTCCTTTTTTGAAAACACTAATTTGTCCCTGGACCCAGCTATATTTTCACTGCTCATTTAGAGTAGAGTTATAGAACATTATCTGACTGCATAAAACATTATTCTCCAAATTGTTCTCCTCATTCATTTCTAAAAATCATTTTATTTGGTTTCTGATATTGTTCCTGAGCAGAATGACCACTTATTGTGTGCTCGTGACTGCTCTGGTGTTAAGCTAACAAAAGAGGTTAAAATGTTAAATTTGCCAAAATTATTGTACAAAATAACAGGCTGCAGCAATGTCCATTTCTCTGTCCAGTCTAGTGTTTATATAATTTTGAGAAAGTAGAAATAAACTGGCCTAGTATTTATATTTAGTATCTCCATAGGATTTTTCTTCCCAATAACCCAACTTTAGAGATCTCCAAAACTTCCTATGGATCTTAAGCACACAGCTTTGGCAAATTGAAACAATGAGGCTTTTGATAAGTTTAGATAGTAGGATTTTCATATAGAATCTGGAAATATTTTTTGATGAAAGATAATTGTTAATCTTAAGTTTTAATAATATGCTGTATGGATATCACTGTTATATAGATGGAATGACAAAAATAGAAATAAAGTCTGTTTGAATATATAGATATGTCAGATTTGAAAGTCATTAGAATTCAGGTCATTATTTTAACTTTTTGAGAATTCGTAGTGTAGTAGAAAATAATTTAGCTCTGGTATGATCTGTGAACTTGGTATAGGAAAAGAGAACCCGGTGTTCTTTGTGAAACAGTCTTGAGACTGGCCTTGCTGTCCTTATGGACGTGTAACTCTGTTAAGAGCAGTTGCCAGTGCTCTCGTGCAACAAAATCAGAGTGTATATTTCACTTCTCCTATAGGAACACAAGTATTACAAACACTTGAAATCACTTTTCTTGAAAACACTGATGCATAATACCTTGTGTGTGCTTCTTAGAGAAATAGCATGTATAATGTCGGTCATTTAAAAATAAATGTGTCAACACTTAACTCGATGCAAATAATGGCTGTGACATGAAATCTGTATATATTTACCACTAATGTTTACTTGAATATATGGTCAATGTAGGCTGTTTAAAATCCACTCTCTCCATGCTGCTTCCAAGCATTCAAAAATAATATGAATGAGTTTATAAACCACATTGAAGTAAGAATATCTTGCCAAGTTTGTTTTCATTCCTGCGTTTTATAAGAAGACAGTTACTGTCACAGGGAAGATCACAGTGGTTTTAAAATTTTGGTGACAGAAAAGTACGGTGATCGGCCAGGCCTTGCCTAGACTCGCCAGCTGTTAACAGTCTCCCACGCTTACCGACGACCTCTGTTTTTATTTCTCTCTTTGCACATTTACCCACCCATCTGTCCCTATACGTTTTCAAAGTAAGTTGGTTTCTAACATGGTGGCATTAGGCAGGACCTATTTAACAAAGTGGCTCTGAGGACCTAGCAAATGGGCCAACCGGGTGTCTGGACGTGGGAAGCACAGAGTGATTGCGTGGAGAGTGACAACCTGTGCGACGAGCCGTTGGGTGTCCATGTTCAAACCAAAATTTGACCCCAGCCACATACTGCGTATGAAAACTAATGACTCACAGAAATAAGAAACTTGTGTGCATGGTATATCTGGTTATCTTGGAATGACTAAAATTGAAAACACTGAGCATGAAAAGTGTTCGCGAAGATGTAGAGAAGCTAAAACTTTCATGGACTGCCGCTGAGATTAACTGGTAAAATGGTTCAGTTCAAGCATAAAACAGCTTGAGTTTCTAAAACACAAAAAAATAATCGTACAGTATATTTTTAAGTCTAAATGTTTTCGCTCATCATTTGTGTGGACTTTTTATGAAAGTACAGAATAAAGCATTTGTTTTCCTTGCTATATAGTGACACCATTCACCAGAATTTTTTGCAGTACAAGGCATCTTCCATAAGGGCACTGTCCAGTGTTAGCCACCAGCCACTTGTGGCCTCTGAGCACTCGAAATGTGGTTAGTGCGCAGGATGACTTAGATTTTCAATTTAATTTTGAAAACTTTTGATGGGTACACATGGCTAATTGCTCCCATATTAAACGACACATCTCGTAGGTACCATTTTTATGAGCATGCCAGAACACTGAACTCCTTCACTGTGGATACGCTCTTAGATTGCTTTCCATTTTGGGTCAGTATTAGTATTGCTGGTGTAAACACTATTGTGAGTATTTTACGTGAATCTGTGCCCTCGTTCCCGTTCCGTGCCTACCTACCTTCTCCAGCCGCAGTGGGTTATAGGCTCTGGTTTCCAACGCGTTTGCTCGCATTTGCGCATCTGGCAGTGGGCGAGGCCCCAGTGACCCCAGCACGTGCTGGGTGTTTGTCTTTGCCAGGTCTTGCTGCCCGTGCAACTTCTGTCACCCTACTGGGGACGCATGGCCATGTGCAGCGTGGTTATAGTATTGTCCAGTGAAGAGTGGTCACTGATGATGAAGCCGCTGAGTTTCCAAAGTGCGAATGTGACGAGGTTTTGGCTTTCACTCTGAATTGACAGTTGTTAAGGTTTCATCTCTTTTTAGTATTTCTTTCAGGAATCCTTTATAGTGTGTGAATAAATTCACCTAAATTCCTTTTTCTCAGAGATATTTTAAATTCTCTTTCTTGTTATATATTTATTACTTTATTAACTGAAGAATGTGTAATCTTCATCTGATTATTTTTTGAGGGCTTTACACTTTAATGTCATATCTGAAAACGAAATGGTTATAAAGGTTCTTTACGTAATTTGTACGCTTTGCTCTGCTTTGATTGGGGCCATGGTCTTCTGTTACTCTAATGACGGAAGAAACTGTAATAATCGGGGACACAGCATGTACAACTCGACAGCCTGTCAGGAGCACAGACACAGGCTGGAGGGTCATTTTTGCCCATTACTCTGTGTGTTTCCGGGGGTGATGGTTCTCATGGCTCTAATTCTGTCTCATCGCAAGATTGATTATCTGAGTTGTCTCAAGATATTTTGATCTGTATGTTAATCTTTTCATCTTGAACTTACTGGCAACAATGGAAAATACTTCACAATAACTCATAGGTGAAACAAGTTTCTGGTAGGTTGGGGTCTGACAGGGCAGCAAGTATGGGTCCACGGCAATAATACCCAAAGGGAGTCACCTACGTAAATTATGTTAAAATTCAGAGAAAGCAGAACGGTCTGCCCACTGCGTTGTTGAGCCGTATTGTAACTCTGCACATTTGTAAGTTACTCGTCACACAGAATTGCTGTGAGGACCACATGAGGAATGTGTGTGAAGTGCCTGCACAGATCTTGGCACTTGGTGAACACTGGTGAGGGGCCGTCCTTTCTGTTCCTTCACTGGTCAGTGTGACATTACCGTCACCATGTCTGCAGCAGAGGAGGGGGTTGGGAAAGACATTGCAGGAGTGTCTGGTCGTGTCGTCTCCTGGGGCTGCTGGGACAGGACGCCGTGACAGGACGCCAGAGACAGAGGGCTTGGGCCAGAGAATTGACCTCCTCACGGTCCTGGAGGCTGGGTGTGTGAGGTCCGGGGCCAGCAAGGCCGGTTCTCCGGAAGGCCCCCTTCCTTTGTGACCGGTGGCCGTTCTCACCCTCTCACTGTGCCCTCCCAGGGCAGGAAGTCAACGGGTCCCATCCCGGGGCCCCACCGCCGTGACCTCGTCGGAACCTAACCAGCTCCCCTGAGCCCCACCTCCAGATATCACACGGCAGGTTAGGACTTCACCGCGTGACACAATTGAGTCCATGGCAGGGGCGAAACTCAGTTTTCTAGGATCCGTGAAATGTAGAATTTTGGTTGATGGAATGTGGGGATGGAGGAGACCATCTGTAAAGGGTGAAGTGGAAAGACAGAAACAAATCAGATGAGTAGTGCCTGTTCAGGAAGTGCCTGTTCAGGTGGCCTGGCTGGTACTCCTATCCGTGTCACTAGTTACAATCGTAGTAATAAGGGCAGTCTGCTTATCAAGTGCCTGCTGATCACCCATGACCACAGGGCCTTCACGGTCCCCTCAGGTTGATTCAGCCAGTCTCTGCCCCGACGTCTTCCACACTCCAGCCACGTCCACGTCCAGAGAGGTACCACCTCTTCCTGTTTCTGAGAGCATTTACTTTCAGAAACTTGAAAACTCCTTCTCTTGCCATTGGAGAAGTAATTCTTTTTATTTATTTATTTATTTATTTATTTATTTATTTATTATTGGAAAGTAATTCTTTTTAAAAAACCTCTTGTCATCTTTACAACCAGGGCAGTCTTTCTCAGGGATCCTTGGGCCCAAAGTGCCTTTGAAATGTAATCACCAAGGGAGGTGGAGGGTGTCCCGCCCTGTATTTCAGGGGAGTTGGGTTCAGACTCCAATCTGGCCTTTTTCTCCTCCTGTAATACACTTGAAGATAAAACCTCCCATTCCTTCCATATTGTTCAGGGAAACTTCTCTTTGACACCTGTCACTGCCCTATTTTGTTTACCTACAGTAGTAGTGATAAGGTCATCTCAGCAGTCCTGGGAATGAATAACTTCTATTATTCCCTTTTTCAAAATGAGGGGCATGGAGGTGGACTCACAGAGATTAAGGAAATTGCCCAACGTCACACGTATAGGAAAAGATGAAGCCAGCACTTAGGCGGTAGCAAATCAATTCCACCGACCTAACTCACTCTGTGCCGCTTGCTTTGTGATCACTGATTGTGCTGGAGAGGAGAGGCGGGAAGGGTGACTGCTCCAAGTTCTTTCTTCTGCCAGGAAGTTACCAGTGACCTCCACACTTCCTCCCATCCTACAGTCAGGTGATGACTGTGTACTCGCATAGGACACGCTTATTCCTAAGAGTGTAGTTCTTCCTCCTCCCTTGCTCAAGGTGTGTGAACATTCTGCACGGAATTGGAAGCTGTCTCCACAGCAGCAACTGGTTTACTGAGGTTAAAACTGAGGTTAGGATAAGACAGCTGTAACTTTTTTTTTTTTAAATATTTATTTATTTTGAGGGGTGTGTGCAAGTTGAGGAGGGGCAGAGAGAGAGAGAGAATCCCGAGCAGACTCTGCACTGTCAACGCAGAGGTCGACGCAGGCTCAATCCCGTGAAACGCGAGATCATGACCTGAGCCAAGATCAAGAATCGGATGCTTAACCGACTGAGCCACCCAGGCTCCCCACTATAACTTCTTTAGTATGAGAGTGAGTTATGCTATAATTGTGTGTGTGTTTGGCATATATCTTTCAATTTAAAAAGTGAGACTAGGGGCGCCTGGGTGGCTCAGTCGGTTGAGCAGCCGACTTCGGCTCAGGTCATGATCTCGCACTCCGTGAGTTCCAGCCCCGCGTCGGGCTCTGTGCTGACAGCTCGGAGCCTGGAGCCTGTTTTCGATTCTGTGTCTCCCTCTCTCTGTGACCCTCCCCCATTCATGCTCTGTCTCTCTGTGTCTCAAAAATAAATAAGCGTTAAAAAAAAAAATTTAAAAAGTGAGACTAACACAGGATTAGATGAGTGATTCTATGATATTGATTAATATCATAATTTTATTAATAAAAATTCACAGGTACTTATGTCTTGTAACAGCCATACATTTACAAGGAATGTATGTTTTACTATTGTATTGAGATATCTAAGAGGGAGGCAGAATCATCAGGCACATTTATTTATTTATTTTTTAACGTTTATTTATTTTTGAGACAGAGAGAGACAGAGCATGAACGGGGGAGGGGCAGAGAGAGAGGGAGACACAGAATCTGAAACAGGCTCCAGGCTCTGAGCGGTCAGCACAGAGCCCGACGCGGGGCTCGAACTCACATACCGCGAGATCGTGACCTGAGCTGAACTCAGACGCTTAATCGACTGAGCCACCCAGGCGCCCCTCATCAGGCACATTTATAGAAAATCATAGGTTATGAAGTGCAAGTGAATATGGAGAGATTACAGCCAGGTATCATATTAAGATGGAGTCTGAGAGTCTATGTATCGGTTACCTCTGACCTTTGAGGGGAGGCTGGGGGGTTGGTCCCGTGTTGTCAGCGGCACAATATCTGAGCGCAGTAAACACGGAATCATTTTGAGCTGATGGCCTATCATGCTACGTAAAATGCACATAGTAAATAAACAGCACCCGTGGTAAAAACGTATTTAGATGTGTGAGAGATAGGCTCTATTTTGGATCTGTGAGGCAAAATCAGGGGCTTTATTTTTTCCTTACAACACAGTCTGTGCTTCTTTGAAAGTGTTAATATGTAGAAATTTGAGTTTTCTTAAGGGTTTCAGTCTTTAAGAAATTGTCCTATAGATGATTCAAAAAGCGTTGAGAGTAACGTGCTGTTTGCCTCTTAAAGTACAAGACAAAGGGCATCGATATTTTCCAAGGTCCGTTTTCTATTCCGGCGCGATCGCCTTCGAGGAACACTGTTTACACCTGCGTGTCTTCTCAGGGCATGGGTACCAAGCGTCCGACTGTCATGGCGACATCTTCGCTCGGCCTTGGCGGGAGTAGGGACTGGGGGGAGGAGTCTTCGCCTCCACGGCCAGCTTGGAATTCAGCTCCCCTGCTGGCACTTACCCTGGAGGTCGCCTCGGTCCCGGAAGGAAACGCTGGCCCGAGTGGGGCCGAGGGGGGCCGAGGGGGGCCGAGGGGGGCCGAGGGGGCCCGAGGGGGGCCGAGGGGGGCCGAGGGGGCCCGAGTGGGGCCGAGTGGGGCCGAGTGGGGCCGAGTGGGGCCGAGGGGCGGGCATCGGGAGCCCCTCCCGCAACGCGCTGAGGCGCCGGCAGGGAGGGGGCGTCCGCCAAAGCGGGGACCCCGTGATGCTTTGACGGGGAGCACGCGAACGTCTGGCGAGACTTCGCGTCCCCGGAGCAAATCAAGATGGCGTTCCGGACGTTGACACGACGCAGGAGGGACGGCGGGGAGGCCGCGGGGCGTTCACGGTATCGTCACCGGAAAATATTCCGAAGGTAAAGTATTTAACGCCGAGAAGCCGCACGTCCTGCTGTTTTTGTGGTAGAAAGCAAAACAGAAAAGAAACGAAACGTAAATAACATATATAAAACTGCATGACGATTTCCGGTGCACAGAGACTATCCTCTTGTACGTGAACCTTCTTCAATGTATGAGGCGAATTCCTCCTCACTCTTCGCTGAGAATCCCTTAATTGGGAGGAAACGACACAAACGCATAGAGTTTGAATCTTCCCTTCGATAGAGCTTCTTCCTATGTATCCGCACAACTATGACTTTGGAAATTGCGAGGTTTGTCCCCCATTCCCTTTCTTTGCATGGATTTTGCCTGGAAATTCTTTTTTGTTCGCACAAGCTGTGCGTGCGCGCGGTCACCGCGTGTACGTGGTTGTGCTGTGTTCTCGTGCAAGTGTTTCTTTGCGAGAATTCTGCAGCCGAGGCCGCCCCGCCAGGCGGGGGACGTGCAGCTGGTATTGCTCGGCCATATTGGAGGACATGCTACGAGGTGTGGCGTCGGCGTTTCCATTGTTGTCTGGCCTGAGTTGACCGTGTCTTGCATGTTGGGCTATTTAAGACTAAGTATATGAATATTTGGGAGATTCCTCTTATGATACACACGGATAAAACAGTGCCCTCGGGAGTTGCCCTGAGGGGAATAAATACTTACGCGAGCTCATATCTGGGACAAGGAAGGACACTGGCCTTTCCGGGACATTCTGATTGAGGCCAGACAGTGAGGTATTGTCCTACCGAGAGATCCCAGCTTGTGAAGGTTGAGACAGCCACCCAAAATAGTGACCTTTCTTAATTACTTAATTCTTAGTTATTAAGTTTCAGGACCTCTAAATACGCATATGTGTTTAAAAATTACTTTGGGTATTTTCTTTCTCCTTGTACTATGCTTTCAATACATTGTACTAACAATCACAATTATTTTGAGTCGTGCTGTCTGGAATTCTCAGGCTCGAGTAGGTCTTTACTGGAGATCCAGGTTCAAACCTAGCCATTTGAGGGGTACTAGGTTATCAGCAGAGGAGAAAATACTCAGGCAACAGAATAGGCTGAAGTGCACTTGTTCTGGAATATTCCTGAGCTGGTACATTGGAGAATATTTGTTATCGGATGGAGGTGTGCTAATGCAGAGGGATAATTTTCTGCAGTCAGGTTAAATCATAATAAAGAAAAAATTGTAATGTTTGTAATCTTAGGCTGGTAGGCTGGGAATACATAATTGGTGAATGTACCTAGAGTATTATATAGGTGTGTGTCTGCCTCTAGAGATCTAAAGGACATAATTGGGAAGTCGCTAAGGGCAGGTGCGGTTTCAGGGGCCCTCCTTCCGTGTCCAGATGTCAGCAGCTGTCGGACGGCATAGGTTGTCCGGGCGACCTCACACGTGGGGGCGCCCTGCCCTCTGATGCTGTTCAAATTACCTTGCTGTTACTTTGAATTTAAGTCTGCTTTTCATTTTTAACATCAACCTCCACATTTGAGCAAGGACTTCTCTTTTATCTCCATGGCTTCCGCAGATGACACCCCAAATCTCAGTACTCTTCCCCTGTTGTGCGGTCCAGCTCCGTTTTGCCCGCTGCAGAAAGACACCGAAGGTCTTGGGGTTTCACTTTCTACTGTGCTTATGGAGTTGTCTTCAAAACCCACACATGCATGCACACACACACCCACACTCCCACGCATGCATGCACCCACATAACCACCCACGTGTGTGCATGCATAACACATGTGTGCACACACACAACCACCCACACGTGTGCACACACATAACCACCCACACATGTGTGCACACACCTTCACACCCACACACATGCGTGCACACACCCACACACACGTGCATACATGCACACCCCGGCATGCACACACAGGCACGTGTACCCCCTACGCAGGTGTGCATGCACACACACAAATTGTAAATACGTGAACAGATTTTCAGTAGTGGATTTATCTAAATGTTGAGATTATAGGTTATTTTAATTGTCTTCTTTTTCTTTATTTTTGCTATCCAAAGTTTCCAAAATGAAACTATATCATTGCCTTATACAAAGGAATTAATAGAATGCATTACAAATAAATTATTTATGGAATAAAATGGGGTCTACGTAAGTATCAAAAATGTGACATATTGCCACAGTATTATTTCTCTTTATTTGTTTACTCTGTGTTTTCTCTTCTCTAAAATGCTATGAATCCTGAGTAAATCAGAGGTGTGTATATATATATATATACATACACACACACACACACACAAACCAGGGATGCGCATATGCACACACATGCACGATACATACATATGTGAATGATTTATATTTCAAAGGAAATTATGTTCAACATTACTGAATCAAGGACTCCTCAAATACATCTTCATCACCAGAAAGAAAATAGTAATATAGATAATATTCCTTTTAATATCCCTGTAGGCAAATATAAACTTCTGTGAGGCAGGAAAGTTTCTGCTTCGAAGAAACACACAATACAGACCTACAAGGACGACTCTTCAGTTTTGAGAACAGTCTCCTCCCTTCACTTTTGTGCCACGAGCCTGTTATTAACCCAATACATATGGGCCAGGATTTCTGGTGTCTAAAAGCCATAGGGGGTTAAAAGCCCTGGGCCCTTTTGTTACCTGCATTGTGTTTCTTATGTTTGGAATTAATGGAGACACCCTGGTGTTTGTTCTCCCAAGGACATTTCTTTTTAGCCCCAAACATACTAAGAGCAGAGAATTAGAATAATGTAATGAATCATCATTTCTTATTTCCTGCATCTATTTCCTGGATGAAATATAGAAAGTATATGATGACAGTTTTTCTCTCTGATCCCAATATTTTTATCTGTAATCAACCTTGGGCCTTGTTCTGGGTCTTATTTTGGATGTTTCCAGAACACAAGCCTGGGGTGTGACTAATGTGTGAATAATCCTCTCTTGACACATGAAAAACGGATGAGGAGCAAAGAACCTATCTTTACATTTTGCTTTACTGTGTTTTTCTAAAATATCAGATATTGAAAGACTATATACATCTGATAGATAAGATGAGTACAAACAAAAAAGATGCATTGTAATTCCGTGACCTTGGGAAGTTAATAAGGACGTGTGTGCAGAGGGACGAACGGTATGTGAACGTACGTGCATTCACGTGAGATCTCGGTGTGGACAGCTGGGAGCACAGACTCCGGCTTGTTTATGGTAACTATTTGCATGTCTCAGTTTCAAATTCAAAGAGCATTCTCATATGGCTTTATATTTGTCCTCGAATTACAGTTCAGCACAGGACGAATTCTGAAACAAATCTGAAATCTATTCTTCAGACACGGTTCATTTTTCCTCTCAGGATACGTGTCCATATCATTTTGCCAGTGAATGAGAAGTACTTCATTTGACAGAGCATCATTGGCTATGGCATTTCCCCCTCAAAAGAATTTAACGGGCAGTTTTTAAATGCTACCTAAGCAACCGGTCTGTATTTTGGTCCATTTTCCCTGCTTTTGTGAACTTACACCCTTCTTTAGCCCTGTGTACCCCTCACAGCGTTCTAAAATTACCCCTCCCTTTCCGGACACCACACACATCCCCCACCCACCTAACGCTCTGGCGCCTTCCCTGTTCATCTCTAATATAATCACACACGTTTGGAAACTAACTTCCTTATCCGCCGTTTCAGTGTCCTTTTATTCCTCTGAAATGGAAAAGATTCCCCCTAAAACCTCTTCCACATTCACCTACAGCTGCAGTCTTTTTCTGTACTAAGTGAAGAACCTGGCTTAATGTCATCTCCTGATACCAATGCTCAGAATTCTAGCAGCCTGACTTAAGTCATTATATCTCCTAACTAGCCTAACACAGTAATTATGTCATTAGTGGCTGCTGAGTATATATTGATTGAAATAATACATTGTTGGCAATAAAAAATGCCCACGTATACATCTTTGTATGCATCAAAAACTACAATAACAACCTGTCAATTGTGTTATGTTCTCGTGAGGGCAAAACAACTAGGGTTAGAAGAAAGAAAAAAATGGAAGTTGCTGGCAATTAATTTTTAAAGTGCTGGGAAAAACTAATTATCGTTAACACTTGGCATAAGAGAAGATCCTCACATGTATTCCATAATAAGATGTATTGCAAAACCTTAAAATAAGTGAAAAATACTCAATTTTCTTTCAAAGTAATGAGGTCCTAATAGAGTAAATATATTCTTGGCTTTCCTAATAATAATCTTTGCCAAATATAAGTTTTCTCTGAGATAACACTGTTGAATTGTGGTATGAAATAAAGAGCTAGAAAATTAAGCATCTGTTCTATAAGAATATAAGTTGACTAGAAATGTTATAGGATGAAAAATCTAAAGCCTGGGCTCTAGGGATCGTAAACATGTGACTTATCCTTTGTAGGTGCACAGATATTGCGCATAACGTGATAGATTTGAGCCTTATTTGAGCCTCTCTAGGAAATGTACCATGGGAATGCATTAATTTACTCTAAATTTGTTGATTGGTCCAATGAAATGCAAAATATTTTGATATTCTCTTTGATATAAATTTGACTCAATGTCCAGCAAATAAACGTGAATTCAAATTGGATGAAAACTACAGAGGAAATGTGAGGTGGCAGAGTTCAACCTACGGAGTTTGGCGGGAAGGGAAGGGGACCCTTAGCTGTATCTCTGCTGACTTTCTTCAATCTCTATGAGCAGGTAGTAGAAATAGGGCTGATCGGATTTGGTAATGTTGGTTAGACCATAGTTTACATGTAAATACTGTGTTTCCATTTCTCTCCCTGTTCCTTCTTCTTTATAAATTGTTGTGACAATGAAATTACAAGACTCAACTGCAATGATTCAGTGTCTGCTTTTTGACAACAGGCCCGCGATTCCTTTTTCACAACCATCCTTCACATCCATCTACTTACCTGTTACAGTGTTTCATATACGTGCCCATTTCATCATTGTATTAGGGTTGAGAACTGGTTGTTAAATCCAGTTGGGAGCTCCGTGCAGAGGTAGCACTGAGTGTGTATAAGAGGACGTAGCATAAACATGCATTTACCCCGTGATTCTCTGCATTTGGCTGCCTTCAAAACTTGAGGGGAATTCGATCATTTGGCAAAACTACTTGAATACTATGATATATTATTGAAACATCATCTTCACTTCTTAAAATACCAATTTATTAGAATGAGAGCGCGCATAAAATTAGAAAACCGTAACTAAATCTCTGCTACCTTGCATTGTGTGTGTGTGTGTGTGTTGCATTGAGTTTAAGGTATGAGAGGGATTCTGTTGGTTGTATATCAATGGCTACATATCCATGTTGCGCAAATAAGCCAGAGTGGCAAAAAAATCAGAATATGTAAACAGGTAATAATTCATAATTTTTAGCATATATACAAATGGATGTCCTAGGATCAGTAACCAGTATATGTGCCAACTCTTTGGTATTTGCTCTGATCACGTAATATTTTGTGATTAGTTAATAATTATCACAGTTCAAATTCCAAAGAGAAAATAATAGTAGACATAAAAATAGTGAGTATGAATGATCTTTTCTTTAGTGTTTGAGAAAGACCACAATGTCTTGTGTGACCTCAGAGCAATCATGAGGAAAATAACTCAACCCAGTACTTAATAACTGTGAAATTTTGTATTAATAGGGTGTTCCTGTTGGTAGAAAGCCAGTTATGAAGGAATAGGTTTAATAATAGGCCTCTAATATGTTAACTCTACTGATGACATACATACTAAGAAGTAGGCTATGTCCAGGTGTTTAAATTGCAGTCATATTTTATTGCATGTGTAATACATGCATACGTATTTTACAGTCAGCCTTTGATTACTAAAGGGATAATAATTTATATTCCTCAGTTTCATAGTGATCAACACAAAGTCAAGTCGTTTGAAAAAAACTTACACAAGTAATCGTCTTTGAATATTCAGGAGCAATGAGTCTCAACAGAGACAGAATTCATAGTAAATCTTCATTTAAAATTTTAGTAGAAAAGCCTAATATTGTGTACTGTTCAAGTAAAGTAAGCTAATATGGCAGTGATGACTACATTTATGTACAACTTTAATTGTAAAAGTCTATATGTGTGTGGATTGGGTTAACAAGGTTGACTTACTTGTGTTATTTTACATGAACCCTTTAACACCTGTACAGACTTCGGGAATTCAGAGATTTACGCTCATCCTCAGTCAGACTAGCCACGTTCAAGCATTCAGTTGCCACACGTGGCTTGTAGTTACCATGATGGATAGTGCAGATGGGGAACCTTCCTCAGTCACTAAAAGATCTACGCAGGCAGCCCTGCTTCAGAGCACTTGTAATTTCTCTTCTTCGGTGACATTTGAAACAATCTGTCTTCATTTAACTGGGCATCTCTCGTCTGGGCTCAGCATTTCTAGTCCTTTCCACTGGTTCTTGCCTGCGGTGGATGGGAGTACTAGTCATCAGTCCGACCTCACTCTCCTGTGAGCACTACAGTGTGTGACTATCCCTCATAAGTCCTCAGGAATCCACCACAGATTTTAATACATCAGGCGGCACTCTTTCACCAGGATCATTTAAATAGTAATAAGTCAGTGTAAATAACAGTATCAATAAGCACACATTATTCAGTCTTAGAATCTTCTGCATCAACATCAACATCAAAAACACACTGTTTTGTTTCGGGTTTTGGGTTCATCTTTTTTTTAGGTGCTCAGTATATTATGTAGGCTTAAATGAATTGTTGAGTAATGAAGTTGATTAACTATATGCCCCTGGTTTAGTACAGTGCGGTTATGGTACTTTGTTTAAGGAAACTAAGGGGACCTAAGAGAAATGCAAAAGAGGCTTAGAAGCTGTGCTTGGAGAAATAGCATGGTATGAAGGCTCACAGTTGGATCACTCCCCCATCTCTGAAGTTTGGATTTAGGAATTAGGCTACAAATCTCTTAAAAACACTGTACCTTTATTTGTCGATATATTTGAAGTCAAATATTAATTATTGAGTGAACATCAATCCTTTGTAAAGTTTCTTTTTGTATGCATTAAGTCCTACACAATTTCATCATTTGTGTAGGTTAGGGTGTCCCTCATGATGGCCAAGATACTAACCATTTCCAAACACCGTAGGGATACCTCATGTTGCCATATTTTCTTACTGTGTCTAACAGTATCCATAATGTCTAATTAATAGAAAATGGATCAGTATATCATCTATGAAGTTCACTTCTGTGTATAGAAAATATTGGAGAGTAACGCTTACAACACACAGAGCGGGATGAGTACTTATGATTCATATTTGACTTTTCAACTTTTCAAGGTGTACAGGTCTTCATTGTTGGAAATAGGCAAAGGTGGTTTTCTTGTAATTGTACCTTACCATTGCAACAGTCTCAACCAATAATGCCAGTTAAATATCTGTAATGTATAATAAAATGGAGAATGGGAAATAAAAATCATAGCTAACCCAAGAGAATTCTGAGGGGCACTGGTAGGTAGCATTCTTCTAAAGAATAATGGAAATGTAATTATATGCTTGTGTACTTAAAACTAAAAAAAACCCAAAAAACAAAAAAAAATTGTGCAACTTTTCCAAATGTTGAGTACAGCCAGACTTTTAAAAACATTATTGAAGTCTTCTCAGTAGACTGTAGTAACGCAATAACTTGCACTTAGGAAATCAGAGTTAGTGCATATTAAAAACTGTTATGATGGAATGATAAATTCTTACAAATTAATTATAATGAAAAAGTTTTAAGACGTTTTTTCTTCCATTATCCTTTAATTCCCCTCAAGAAATTTGCAGAGTCCAGTGTTCCTTTTATGCCGTCTGAATTAAGGATGTGATGTTATAAGGAAAACAATTTAAGAGGACAAAACTGCTACTCCTTGACTTGTTGCTGTCAAATCCCTGATATTATTAAGGAGATTTTAGTAGATTCCTGAGGCCCCTGATGGGGATACGTAGGGAAGGAAGACCTTACAGTGATTGGCATGACGATTGATTCTGGAGAAGGGTAAGGAGAACACAGCAGACAGAGGAAGGGACGACTCCCTGGGCTCTTTGAGAATCAGGGAGCAGAGAATCCTGCCTCCTTGCAGCTCTCAGAACTGGTCTTGTACATTCCCTCCAGGGAAGGTACCGCCTGCTTCCACAGAGCGCTCGCCTTCCCAAGGTGCATCTCTGGGAAGGAGACAGAACAGCTGTCTTCCCCGATTGCCTTTGACACATCTCCCTTACTGTTTTTATTCACTTTCGGTGCACCATGAGATGAGTTATTTTATACACAGGTCAAAATCTCATTTAACATACATTTAGGGCTTCTGTTAATAAAATGAAAATTAGAAGTCTGATGTAACAAATCAGTGGAGTGATTTAGAGACAAGTCATAAAGTTTCAGATCATAATTCATGAGTATTAGCTGATCTGCCAACCGTCTCCTTTCACATAACAGCATAAACTCTGTAAATCCTAAGGGAATCCTGGGAAAGACTGTATAGATAGAAGAAGGTATTACTGCACATTTTGAAGTAAAAGCACAGCAATGTGGCCTACAAATCATCAATTACAGTATTATTAAATATTTGATTATGAATATCTATATGTAGTGTATTACCTAAAGCATCATATTATATATCTGTATATCTATAGGTATATGTATATGTGTGTATGTGTGTGTGCATATATATGTATATGTAGCCTAGATAAGTTTATCTATATGTAAATGTATAATGTATAAATATGTAACAAACACATAAATATATATTATTACATATCATTATATGTACTAAAATATAATAAATGTTATAAGTGTAACAAATATGTATATAGAGACTATATATATCTAGGGTATATAGATACACATGTAGATACATATCTTCATCCTGTAGCTCATATTCTTTTCTGACTCTGTCCTCTCAATCAAACTTGTTAACGCCTTCATTTTCATACATTTCAACATCATATGTCTGCTAAGGATTCCCCAAATACTACTACTCTTATTCCTGATTTTCTCTGTAACCTATCTTGCTCACAATTAAGGGAGATTCTTTATCTAATTTCCTACAGAAATTTATTTTTTTATTTTTCCTACGGTACTTTTGAATATGTGTAGTGTAGTCTGTTAAATACATGCATCCTAACAGACTTCAGGCTCATTAAAGAAAGAAACTGTCACATCCATTTTTTTTTTAATAGAGAGAGAGTGCACAAGCAAGGGAGGGGAAGAGAGAGAAGGAGAGAGAGAATCCCAAGCAGGCTCCAAATTCAGCACAGAACCCGATGGAGGGCTCGAACTCAGACCCTGGCACAACGGCCTGAGCCAAAATCAAGAGTGTGACACTCAACCAACTGAGCCCCCCAGGTGCATGGAGGTCTGTGTAGTCGAGCTTGTTTCAAATGGTGCACAGTGCCTATTTGGGGAATAAACAACACGTTATTTCTCTAAGGGAGTTAAAGTATAACATAGTGTCAGAATTGCTAAATGGGAAGAAGCATATTTTAACTTCTGTTTATGATTTTGCATCTAACAAAGGTGTTTGATGATGCTCAGATTCACTTAGGTAGTGTTGTCCAAAATGTTTTGGAACTTTGTTTAATTTTAAGAATTTTTTTCCTGTAGTTTTGACATAGGATTCTTTTAGTCTGTTTTGTTTTGTTTTTTTGTTTGTTTTATTTTTGAGACAGAGAGAGACAGAGCATGAACGGGGGAGGGTGAGAGAGAGAGGGAGACACAGAATCCGAAACAGGCTCCAGGCTCTGAGCTGTCAGCAGAGAGCCCAACGCGGGGCTCAAACTCATGGACCGTGAGATCATGACCTGAGCCAAAGTCAGGCGCTTGCTTAACCGACTGAGCCACCCAGGTGCCCCTCTTTTAGTCTGTTTTAGATTATCTAGGCTGAATCCATTTAAAATGTAAGATTTATTTATTGACTTTATAGAATATTCATGATAAGGTTCTGTTGTGTCATACAGTATTTCTAAATAAAATATACTGACTGAGACAAAACTTTAGATAGAATTTTTCTTAATTCATGTGATGTATCTTTGCCATACTTAAAATAATTACATTCAAGAGAGATGTGGCAAGAAGTAATTGAAAAATTTTATGAGATTTCATCAATGTGTATTGATTTAACCAGTGTTAACATGCGTGAGAAACTTATGCTTACCTTTATCATTCCAAGGGAGTTCTTGACAGAAGGTTTCTTCATAGATTAGAATAAACAACTTAGTTTGGAATAGTTAGGCTCACTGTGGTATCTGCTCTGTTCTTTGGTAGTGTACTCGAAGTTCAGTGTAGAGGTGAACATTGCTTATTTTCTTTCTCAAACTGTACTGCATGTCTTAAGTCTTTGATCCATTTTGAGGTAATTTCATTTTTCTGCATGTGGTTATCCAGTTTTCCCAACACCATATTGAAGAGACTATCATTTTTCCACTGAGTATTCTTGCCTCCTTTGTTAAATATTAGTTGACTGTGTATGTTGGGTTTATTACCGGGCTCCTATTCTGTTCTATTGGTCTGTTTATTTTTATTTTTTTCACTGTTGCTTTGTAGTGCCCTTTGAAGTCAAGAAGTGTGATGCCTCCAACTCTGTTCTTTCTCAGGTTAGCTTTGGCTATTCAGGGTCTTTTGTGGTTCCATACAAACTTGAGGGCTTTTTGTTTTCTATTTCTGTGGAAAATGTCACTGGTATTTTGGTAGGGATTGATTTCTATAGATGGCTTTGGGTAGTAAAGACATTTTACCAATATTAATTCTTCCAATCCATGAACATGGGATATTTTTTCCATTTGTTTGTACCTTTTTCAATTTCTTTTATCACAGTTCTATAGTTTCCATTGTACAGATCTTTCTCTTTCTTGGTAAAATTTATTTCTAAGTATTTTATTGGTTTTGATGCAATTGTGAATGGGATAGTTTTTTGGTTTTTGTTTGTTTTTTTGTTTTTTACTTTCAGGCATATCATTGATAGTGTATAGGAACACACCTGATTTCTGTATGTTAATTTTACAATCTGCAACTTTACTGAATTTGTTGATTGGTTCCAAGACTGTTTTGGTTAAGTCTTTAGAGTTATCTATATATAAGATCATCTCATGATCAAATAATGATAGTTTTCCTCCTTTCTTTTCAATTTGGTGCCTTTTTTTTTAATATTGGCTGATTGCGCCAGCTAGAATTTCTAGTACTATGTTGAATAAGAGTGGTAAGTAAGGTTGCACGTACATCTCCCCTAGTTATTTACTCAGGAGGAGGAGGAAATCTGTCCATAAAAAATGTTGTTAAAAAAATTTTATAGTAGCCTTATAATCCTCACAAATGGTGACCATCCCAAATATCCATCAGCAGGAAATACCAGCCAGCAGAAGTGCATGAAGCCATGGTACACAAAACAGCAGAGATGAATCTGAAAAACGTTACGTAGAGATAAAGCCACCCATATGTTACACTCTCAGTGATCACATTTATACGAAATCCAAGATTCTGCAAAACCAATGTGTGATGGTTGAACATCCAGTGGATGCCACTGTGTGAAAAGGATTAATTGGAAAGCAGCCAGGAGAGATTTTGTGATGTGATCGCCCGTGTTTTTCTGTTTCTGTTCTGGGTGTAGTGCACATGTGTTTATCACAGTTGTCAAAACTTACCTAACCTGTCAAGTTATGCTCATAAGACCTGGCATTTTATTGTCGGCAAATAATTTTTATTGAAATAAATAGGTAGATAGCTAGCTAGATTGATTAAATTAATAGAGGGATTCAATAAGAATTCCAGGTATAGACATTGTCCTTTGGCATCGTCATCAGATCTCACTAAGTTAGTGTAAAATAGAATGAGTAAGAAACAAGGAGGTTGATTGCATAATAATATTTTTAAGTTAGAACGACATAATCAGCTGCTATACATTTTTCCATGATATTTTTACATACGCACATCTAAGCCTGCAGTAAATGTTTTAGGGTGAGACACTGTGAAGGGGTAGGGGATGTAAGTAAACAGGTAAAAACAAATTAAACAGCATGAAAGGACACAATGCCTCATTTGGGCTAATGATTTTAGTGTGTCATGAAAAAAAAAAAAGAATAGAATTGACTTCAGTATCCAGATAAATATATGTATTTTTTAAATTAGTAAGGAGAAGATAAAAAATGTAATAGAAAAAGTTATCCAAGCAGAAAATTCATAAAAGGAGAATATAAATGGCCAATATAACCTTCAGAATATTTTCTTTCTGAATAATTATCAGAAATATGTAATTTCAAATAACATTGTAAAAGAGAAATAAGACACTTTTTCTTCTCATTATAGAAACAAAAAAATCATAATACTTGATATTGGAATCTGTGAAGAAACAAATATTTGTTAATGGTGTTGAGCTCTGTATTGACACAGTTTTTTTTTTTTCCGAAGGTAGTTTAGCAGTATCTGTCAGTCTTGAAATACACTTGCCTTTTCCACATTTGAGAAATGCATCGAGCTCCTTACCCTAGAGACTTCAACAAGTGGCTTACATTTCCTTCACATAAGGAAAATGTCTGAAAATAGGCCTTACCACCGATTCTCCAGGAACCTAGCTTTTTTCCAGTTTCCTTCTCAACGTCATTGACCATCCGCTGCCTGCGTCACTCCCCACCTTGCGTCCATTTCACAGAACTCCACCTGAGGCCACGCTGACCCCTGCGTGTCACTGGCTGTTGTTTAGCCAGACCTGTGTGGAAAGAGGCCAGAGAATGAAGGTCTTTGCCTTTTGTAAGTTAAAAGACTATTTTTCAGTTCTACAGAAAATGTGAGAGGAAGCACAGAGTCCTCCCACACAGTGTCTCTGGTACTAACATGTTGCGTCGGTAAAGTGCATTGTTTGTGTTGTGCAGTTCCGTGGGTTTTGACAGATTCATAATGCTGTATTTCCCCTATTTCCGTGCCACACAAAATAGGTTCCACACCTACAAATTACCTGTGCCCCACCATTTGCTCCTTCTCCCACCCTGAAACCCTGGCCGCCACAGGCCTTTTTACTCCGAGTTTTGCATGATTCCCAATAGTTACATCTTGATGTAGATCGTGACTAGCCTGGGAAGAAAGACATTTCCATTTTTACTTTAAATACTTTTGTAATGCTTAGATGTTTAAGGAATGAGGTTAACTTAATTACCTCGCTTTGTGGCATAAAGTTGTATTTTTTCCACGTGATCGTAAAAATTCCCGTAGGCATGTTGTTCAGAACACAAGCTCTCGTGAGCGTGTATTGCTTCGGCTTAAGGGCTCATTCTGTCCCCTGTCAACTTCATGAATTCCGAATATCACCCTGTATCTCTGAAGATCATAGTACTACCTACCACACAGTTTTGTTATGGGAAGTTTGTTTTTTGAGAGCTAGCGGGAGAGAGAGAGAGCTCGGCAGGGCAGAGAGAGAGGGAGGCAGAATCCCAAGCAGGCTGCACGCTGACAGCACAGAGCCCGGCGTGGGGCTCAAACTCACGAACCACGAGATCATGACCCGAGCTGAAGTCAGATGCTTAGCAGACTGAGCCACCCAGGCGCCCCTTGTTACAAGAAATTAAAGAGATACGTACGTGTGTACAGATTGCTTAGCATGGCGTCTAGAACACTTGCTTTACTCAGTCGGTTACTGTTACTTCAGCTATTACAACATGAGGAATTTAAGTTACACATAAAACGTATAGGCTCTTCTATTTGGCTTGAGGCACAGTAAAATGGACTACTGGAGATTTTGAAGATTTTATTTTTTGTAATGCCTCATCAAATCCCAGATAAAGTTTGCTTATGGAAATTTTAAAATAAGATACGGCTGTTAATTACATTTATGTATATTGTTTCATTTAGGAATTAGAAAGCCTTTGAGAATCATCATTTTATGAAATGACTTTAAATACTTGCTGAATGAAATGACATTGTCATTCTTTTTAAGAATTAATGGAGGGGCACCTGGTGGGTTGGGTATGTTCTTTTCCTTTAACTAAGCCTTAGTAGTCTAGAATAAGGTGTTAGAATTGAGAGGAAAATTGATCAGTTTCTAAACTGAAGTTTCTTTCCTTGTAAAGAATCATGTTTCATACCTCATGAAATAGTAGAAACATCAAACATTATCAAAATGTGAAATAGTTTACATGAGGTGTAGTATAGGAATAAATGTGCAAGGCAAGAAAAATAGAAACATGAGGACAAATGGAATTGAATCTAATCAAATGCATGATTCATCAAAAAAGCAGGCTTGGAATTGAATTCTTTACTGGGTCAAAGCTGCAGGTCTGTTGGGGACACCAGAGACGGAGCAGGAGCGCATGTAGGCTCGGCCCAGCTGAGGCTCCCGTGTGTGTCAGCCCCACGTGGGAACAGCAGGCTGGGCACGTTCTTCCCCCGGTGGCAGGTGAGGGTCCAGTGTCCGTCTCGTATGGCGACTCTGCCTCTTTTCAGATAGAGCACATCCCTACCGGGAACCCAGCCAAACTTTACTCTGCAGCTGAACACAGTATCCGACACAGACCATGCAAGAAATGGAATGAGACGTTCATCCCCTAATGCTTGTTAGAGAAAGTTATTGATCTTGTCTTTGAAAAATAAATTTGTTGACCTGTTTTTTTAAGCTTATTTATGTATTTTGAAAGAGACAGCACAAGCGGGGGAGGGAGGGAGGGTGCGCGTGAGAGAGACTGAGAGAGAGAGCAAGAGAGGGAATCCCAAGTAGGCTCCACTCTGCCAGTGCAGAGCCTCACCCAGGGCTTGTACTCATGAAACTCTGAGATCAAAACCTGAGCCGAAACCAAGAGTCAGACACTCAACTGACTGAGCCACCCAGCCACGCCTGACCTATTTTTTAAAAACAATCTCTTGATAGTCTACATTCCCCTAAAAGTGAGTCGTTGAAAAATAAAACCAGGGGCGCCTGGGTGGCTCAGTCGGTTAAGCACCCGACTTCAGCTCAGGTCGTGATCTCGCGGTCCGTGAGTTCGAGCCCCGTGTCGGGCCCTGTGCTGACAGCTCAGAGCCTGGAGCCTGTTTCAGATTCTGTGTCTCCCTCTCTCTGACCCTCCCCCGTTCGTGCTCTGTCTCTCTCTGTCTCAAAAAAATAAATAAACGTTAAAAAAAATTTAAAAAAATAAAAAAGAAAAATAAAACCAAACTTTCACGTAAGAAAACCTAGTGATCGATATTTGTTAACTACATGACTTGGATGGAGTTTTGGTCATCTGCTGGGGGATAAATCTACCTGTGTCATATAAACACTAACCACATCAGATGGAGAGAAATCCCATTGATTTTTTTTAAAGCCTTATTTATTTTGGGGAGAGAAAGTGCAAGTGGGGAGGGGCGGAGAGAGGGGGACAGAGGATCCAAAAGCAGGCTTTGCACTGACGGCAGCAAGTCCGATGGGGGGCTTGAACTCATGAACCATGAGATCACAACCTGAGCCGAAGTTGGATGCTCAACCAACTGAGCCTCCCAGGTGCCCCTCCATTAGTTCTTAGAAAGAATGACAATGTTGAATTTGAAGTCATTTCATAAAGCGATTATTCTCAAAGGCTTTCTTACTCTTTGTTAATTAATGAAACAGTATACTTAAATTTAATTAACAGCCACATCTTATCTTAAATTTTCCATAAACAAAACAATGGAAGCACAAGGAAAAAAATAAACAAGTCTAAAATTCTCTCTCCAAACTATTTTTACATGTAAATTACAGGATGGAAATGTGTAAGTTATGAAACGATTTATAGACAACAAGATGAGCAACAGAACGCCACATTTTGGCAACACATAATTTATAAGAAATACCTGATGATACTATTTGAGCAGAAAATAACCTTGTCATGTGAGTAGGGAGAAAACGGCAGTGCCATACTGGTCCCCAAAGTGGCACTACAGCATGGATATGAGAGTCGGTATTTAAGCATCCACGATGCATTTAAAAAGTGAAATTTATCATCTAACATTTGTGCTGCAGGAGCCTAGAGCAGAGTTGGAAGAATCCCCAAATGAGACAAAAACATTACAAGAAAGTAAACTACAAAAAAAAAAAACTTTCATGAAAAAGTCTTTTTCAAATATTAGCAAATTGTATGTAGCAGCACATAAAAAGAAGAATACACTGAGGCCACGTTGGGTTTTTCCCAGGAATGGAGATCATCTCAAAACTCAATTTAATTCACAATACCAACAGGATAGTGTTTGACAAGCCTGCAGCTAACATCCTCAGTGGTAGAAAGTAAACGCTTTTCCTCTAAGGTCAGGGACAAGAGAAGAGTGCCCACTCTCGCCACTTCTGTTCAACCTAGGACAACAGGCAATTGGCAAGGAAAACAAATAAAAGGTATTTAATCTGAAAGGAAGAAGTACAATCGTCAGGTGGCAGATGACACAATCCTGTATGTAGAAAATACTAAGGACTTCACAAACGTGTCTTACATCTGACAAATGATGTCATTTAAGTTCCACTACACAACATCAACAGACAAAAATTAGTTGTATTTCTGTACACTAACAACAAACCGTCTGAAAAGGAAATTACACAACTGACCCCATATGTAACCATATCAGAAAGAATAGAATAGGAATGAGCCTCACCAAGAGATAAGACTTGTACATTGACAACATCGATGGCAGATATTAAGCAGATATAAATGCAAGAAAAACATTGTGTGTTCATGGAGTAGAAGACTGAACACAACCTGCAGATCCAGTGCCATCCTCATCAAGATCCCAATGCCCTTTTTTAAAAATAGAAATAAAAAATAATAGTCCTCAAGTTCATATGGAACCACAAAAGATCCAGAATTGCCAACAGTCTTGAACGAGATGAACAAAGCTGGAGGTATCACACTTGATTTCAGAACATATTACAAAAGTACAGTAATTAACAGTAAGGTATTTTTTTTAATTTTTTTAAAATGTTTTATTTATTTTTGAGACAGAGAGAGACAGAGCATGAACAGGGGAGGGTCAGCGAGAGGGAGACACAGAATCTGAAACAGGCTCCAGGCTCTGAGCTGTCAGCACAGAGCCCGACGCAGAGCTCGAACTCATGGACCACGAGATCATGACCTGAGCCGAAGTCGGCCGCTTAACCGACTGAGCCACCCAGGCGCCCCTAACAGTAAGGTATTGACATAAGTACCGTCATCCAGACCCGGGGGAACTGAACAGAGAGCCCAGAAATAAACCCGCGTGTAGCCAGCCAGTCTCTGATAATGGTGCAGAGAACACCCAGTGGGAGAAGGATCGTGTCCCCAATAAGCAGTACTGGGAAAAGATGATGCTCACGCAGAAAAGGGAAAATCGGCCACACCTTACGCCATATGCAAAAATCAGCTCATGAAGTCTTACTGTAAAACTTAGACTCTCAAACTCCTAGAAGAAAGGGCGGAGCATCTTGGCCATGATTTTTCAGACGTGACACCAGAAATGCAGGCAGCAAAAGCAAAAATGGACAAGTGGGACTCCTTCACAATCTGTTATTTGCTTCAGCACTTAGGAGATTGGTACTGACGTGGCAGGTGTCCTCTGTATTGTTTTCTCCTGCATCTCATCCGTCATCTGCAATGACATGTGAGTCCCCTCATGTCACTCTTGTTTGCTGAATGCTCGACACAGGCACAGGAGTGATTTTTGAAGAGGAATCAAAAGCTGTGATATAAAAAATAGCATCAACAATGCCGAGTAAAAAAATAAAAAGGACTCAAAATGCTAAGCCATGCTTAGGAATTTGACCTATTTTGGTAAATGCTGTTCAGCTTTTTATTCAGGCAGTATCTGCCAAGGGAAATAGGATGTATATAAATGAGCATGTTTTCTAGTAAGGTCTGTTCTTCTAGTGAAAAGGTTAATGCATTTTTTTTTTTAAAAATGCACTTAAAGATTTAGTCTAAAAGTGGTTTTCTTCAAAGGACATATTTTTATCAGACTAGATAACTGCAGTTTTTTTGAAGCTGTGATTGATGCGGCTTCGCGGAAGTGAAGACACACAAGGCAGGTGAAGGAAGGAGGTGCTGCGGGGGCCAGGGTGTCGCCCAAGGGGAGCACCGCTGTGGGAGCACGTGTCTCTCGTTTCCAAATGAACTCTTCACCAAAATAATTCATGTTCCCCCTTCACTGATCAGGATGGATACCGGATCTGATAAGACACGCGGGAATGTTTCTAAAGGTGCAGCGAACACCTGCAAGCGTGGGGGGTCCGCCTGGATGTGTTCGCTGGAGGTGTGGCTTTCTGGAGTGCGCCCTTCGTGTCCGTGCGCGTGCCTCACACTGTTCCCCTTGAAGGGAGTCACGCCTCCCTCCGCTGCTCTCTCTCTTTTTCTCTCTCAGTTGTTGCTCTTCTGCTGTTTTCATGTAGATGTGATTGTATTGTAGCCAAAGAAATACGTAAAGACAAATAAATGGAGACCCGGCAGAATGAGGAACACTGAAACTCCCACGAGGTGCCTTACGTATTCACATGTCTAATTTCCCAATGAATATGTTTATTTCAGACATGGCGGCAGCAAGGACACCTCACTGGTTTGGGGAAGATTCAGCAGGAATCTCTCATAGGGTTACCCCGCCCTTACTGATGCTCAGCTGGTGTCGCTGGCCTCTGCCCCTGTAGCCATCATGCGACCTGACACACATGTGGTACCTCCACTGCTCCAGGGAGGGCCTCCTGAGATGACCTTTTGGCACTGAGAAATGCCAGGTTATGCTACAGATTTCTCCAACTGAATGAGGGGCAAGGTGGGGAAAAGTTCTGTATAATTACTAGAAAATCAGCTACTTGTTGCACATGGCTTGTAGTTCCTGAGTACTTGATACAGACAACACATTTTCGTGCGATGCCCTTTCTTCACAAACATGCATGTGCACACACGAACACACGTGTGCACACATACATGTGCACACACAGGTAAACATGCACGTGGGTACACATGCACACACAATCACACACACGTACGCATGCACGCACATGCAGTCACAACACACATGTGCACACATACGTGCACACACATGCACGTGTACAACGCATACGCAGTCACACATGTGCATACGTATGTGCGCACTTGTGTATACACATGCACACACATGCATCCACACAGTGCACTCACTCATACAGACACACAGGCATACATGTGTATAAACACACGCACACAACGGACACACTCACATGTGCACACGTACATGCACACATGTGTATGCACGCACACGTGTGCACACATGTATAGATACACAGACACACACATGTATACACACATGCACACATATAAGGAGCGGGAAGCCAGATGCTGCCTTATTAAGACCAGGAACCAAGTCGCTCTCTCTAACCAGGTTCTGGGATAATGGGACTTCCCTGCATGAAAACAAAATTTAGTTAAAATCAAATGAATGCTTTATTTTTAAGACATTTGAAAAATAAGTCATGGGATAAATCTTACACAAGCAAAACATCACAATTTCTCTCTTTGAAATGAATATTTAAAGGGAACCCAGCTACATTCATCAGAAATGCTGCGAATAGCAGACTCTTAAATATTTAGGGATGTACAGCCCTTTTCAGAATGGTTTATTTTTGTGTCCTCTCCTTAGGAAAAATGCACACATTATGCACAGAATTCCATATAATGAGTTTGTGGCAAATTCATGGCTTAATCGTCCTCAGACATCAGGTTAAGACTCCTAACATCAGAGGTTATGTATTCGAAATGATCACTTATGCTTTTAAAAACATGAACTGTCTCATATGGTTTTTCTTTCAGACACCGTGTACCAAATATATATCTGAATATCAACTTCATAATTGCTTTTCTACAATGAAAATGATAGTCTGAATGTTTCTTTTTTTTTAAGGCTTATGTTACAAATTTACATAATATAGGTTAGTGCTTTTGTCCTTATGGTCAGAAGAACAAGTTTTCTAATTTGCAGTAAAGGTAACACAAGGAAAAGCAACAAGTCATGACAAGGATATACTAAACTAGTATTTTTTTTTCTTTGAGGGAAAGAGAGAGAGAGTGTGCACATGTGCAGGGGAGGGATAGAGAGAGAGGACAGAGAGAAGCCCGAGAGCGGAGCCTGCTTGGGCTTCTCTCTCTCCTCTCTCTCTGCCCCTCCCTTGCTTGTGCTTGCTCTCTGTCTCTCTCTCAAAATAAATAAATAAACATTTAAGAAAAAGAATCATCCAGTGAGGTTCTGATCCCAGACATTGGAATAGGAGGCCCCTGGGCTCACCTGCCCCCATGGACACGCCAACTCTACAGCTAGACATGGAGCAATTCCCTAGGAAAGATCTAGAAAAGGATTCGTACACATGGGCCAATGAGGCAATACCCGTGTCACAGCAGGTGGAAAAGGCCGAAGCACACTTTCTCGTGAACCCCACGGTCGGTCGGCCTTGGGAAAGGCAGTTCCTGGGAGGGAGCTCACGTGTCCCAACTTCTTCCCGAGGAGCGGAGGGTTGGACCCCATCCCTAGTGCCCAGCTATAAGATTTCCACCTGAACAGCAGCCACTAAAGCACAGGGCTCTGAAAGTTAGTGGGATTTGCATGATGGAGACCCACTAGACCCCAGCAAGCAAATACAGGATCTGCGGTGGCTGTGTCCTCAGGGCTCAGAGCTGGGCTTGCTGAGCGGAAAGTCCACCTCTCTGTCTTTCCCTCCAAGAGGCGGGTGTGCCTACTTTAAAAATGGCTGCCTAAGGGTCAGTCTTCTGAGTGAGTAGAAATCCAGGGGCTGGAGGCCAGGGAGACAGCCAGTGCCTTCTCCCTGCCCTGCTGGCCCACTCCCGGCCACCAGCGTCCCCTGGGATGGAACGTGGCTGGTGTCCCGGATTTCGTTGGCTGCCACCCAGAAGGATGCCCAGGGTTGCCTGGCTCTGCTGGCCAGCAGGGCTCCGTTCATGGGTCCCACCGGACCGTGCAAACAAAGATACATTTCTTAATGGATGATTCTCCTAAAATACTACCATTTTAGGGTTATCTTCCTAGAAATCCACGTGGACAATTGTATTATTCCTGCTCTATTAACTGTGGGTCAGTGTTACCTTAGTGAAACCTCACATCAGTGTAGCAAAGTAGCATATTTTATTCCCATTGCTTAGCTGTGCAATGCCCCATTTAATAACCTGCGTGTGACTGAATGTTAGGGGAGCGTTTGTGAAGCTCATAAACTTATTAGTAAGTATAACACTCATATATATTTTAAAGTGATCAATTCTTTGTTTACCTCTACCTTCTAATTAATGAAGTAATGCCCTTCTTGATCTTCCAACGCCAGTTTCTTCCTTCCTTTGAGAACGATTTTGAGCAATACAATGTTAATCATAAATTTGTAATTAATAGGACAATTATGATTTAACAGGATTAATAAAATTATAAAATAATTATTATATCCAGAATGGAAATGAACAAAAGGTAATGACATTGGTGAGCACAATTAATATGACAACTTATTCATAGACTAATTACCATTATGATTATATTCATTATATTAAGCTTAACTATATACCTACTTAATTAGTATATATGCACCCATGAAAGTTATGTGCATCTGTGAAAGTGAAACATTCCTGTAAAGATTATTGGATACAAATTAATGAAAAAAAAAAGGCCATACAAGTTAAACTGTTTCGTAAAATTTATCAGAGACCATTAAATGAAGGAGCTTTGTGGTCACCTTAGTACTTCAACATGACCAGGTAACAACTGAAAATTCTCCCAGGACTTCCTAAGGATGAGCACACACTCTTCTGTCAGAAGGATCACAGAGCCACGGAATTCACTCTCATCCTAACTTGGAATTCTAGCAGAATCTGAGATCTGCGGTCTAAGACTGCATTAAGACACTGGGTACTTTGTGGGGCACCTGGGTGGCTCAGTCGGTTAAGTGTCAGACTTCGGCTCAGGTCATGATCTTGCGGTCCGTGAGTTCGAGCCCCGCGTCGGGCTCTGTGCTGACAGCTCAGAGCCTGGAGCCTGTTTCAGATTCTGTGTCTCCCTCTCTCTGACCCTCCCCCGTTCATGCTCTGTCTGTCTCTGTCTCAAAAATAAATAAACATTTTAAAAAAAGATACTGGGTACTTTGAAAGATGGATAGGTGGGGAAGGTTTGAGTGGCTGATCATAACAGTAAGCTTTAGCAGACATAGGTAATTGAAACTCCAACAGAAGTTTGATATCCCTTTACCTTGATGATGATGTGAATTAAGCTTGATTCAAACCAAGCATTCATGAGAATTTAAAATTGTGTGTGTGTGTGTGTGTGTGACTGTTATTATTGTATGAATTAATCTTTGAGACTCTGTGTTTGAATGTCAAAATCCACATCCATTAGCAATTTTTTTTAAATTTTTCTTAAATTGAATTCCTTTGGCAAAAGAAACTGAGAAATTTGAGTACAGAAAGTTCTGGAACAGTAACTTTGGAATAAAACATGGCAGGAGTGAAGGGAGTACAATAGGGGAGAAGGAGAGAATGTGATATAAACACAACAAAAGTCTCTATATTATCACAATCCCAAGGGATATGTGGGAGAGGGCTATTACACGTTTTCCCAGATTGTGATAAGGGGGCTGGGTTTTTATGAGCACAAATTATTCATAAGACGAACATGAAATAAAAACTTCTTGAAACAAAAACTGAGATTTTTCACCAACAGCCATGAACTGCAAGAAATAATAATAGCATTGTTTAACAGAAAGACACTGGATCTAAGAAAAGGAGCAAAGAGGGTCACAGAAGATGAAAACTCAAGTACAAAGTGTGCTTTTATTTTCTTAGGACTATAATTGTTTAAAGTAAACGTATTTATTGAAAGGCTTTATGGTGTTTACGCAGATGGTAAAATGCACAACAATAGCTGATAAGCCAGTAGAGGACATAAAATGAAATAATAATAATAAAAAAACCCAGTTATTCCAAATGAAGGCAGGTGAAGAGAATGTAAAGGATCAAAGTAAATACAAGGTTTAGGCGACAAACATAAGCCAACCGTGTCATTAATTTCATTACCTCTAATGGATTTATGCCTTCCAATAAGGCAGAGGATTTAGGTGGAATGGAAGATCAAGACACAAGTTTGTTCCATAGCCACAGAAAAAAAAATCCCCATCAAACAGGAGAACACTGAGAGATTAGGAGGACAAGGATGAATAAGCAAACTATAACCAAGCAGTAAGCATCGCAAAGCTGTCGTGGCCACGTTACTGTCAGACAGAGACTCCAAAGCAGGATTTCTGGGAATAATGTAGAGGCATTTCAGAATAATAGAAGGATCAAGTCACAGAAAATACATAAAAATCATAAATGCTTTAAATTACAGAAATTTCATTACACAGAGGGCACTGGAAAGAGAAATAGACAATACCACAACTATATTTATTTCCGTGCTCCTCTCTCTATGACTGACAAGTAGACAGAAGAGAAGTCAGTGTATGAAAGTTGAGCACACAGGCAAGAACTGGGTACAATTTAGATTTGCAGACCCAGCTCCAGACAAAAGTAGAATTCATGTTTATTCTAGCTGCCAACAAATGCATAAAGATGGGAATTGTAATGGACCAAATTATGTCTCCATTAACCTAAAAGAATTGTACATAGCATGCATGTAAATGAGGAACCAATAAGAGAAAGATATCTGAAAAATCCCAAAATAAATAATAAAGACAAGTACAGAAACAAAACAATAAAACAGATTTACAGTGAAAGACATCAAGTAAATCTAATGACAGTTCATCTAGAAGGTGAGTAAAATTGATAAACTCTTTCCAGGATATTCAGGGAAAAAAGAGAAAAGGCCCAGTCATGACATCATGTGTGAAATAAGGGCTCACACTCAAGATCCAGGAGACATGAAAAGAATGAATGGAAGAAGTGTGAAAAAATTTATGCCAATAAATCCCATAAGTTAATGGAATGGAAGACACTTGTAAACAAAAGTGGCAAAGAAAATGACCTAAGTAGATTTTTGATTCAATAAGTAAATTCACTTTTTTATCATTTAATAAAAATGACTTATTTATTTACTTTTTACAAGTTTTTAAAGAGTCTTTCTTGGCTTGTCTCTCTCTCTCTCCTTCCTTCCCCCACTTCCCCACCCCCACTTTGCTTGTTTGTTTTGTTTCTTAAATTCCACATATGAGTGAAATCATATGGTATTTGCCTTTCTCTGACTTATTTTGCTTAGCATAATACTCTCTAGCTCCATCTGTGTTGTGGCAAATGGCAAGATTTCATTCTTTTATTCTTTTTTTATGGCTGAGTAATATTCCATTGTGTGTGTGTATGTATATATATATATACATATGTATACACACTTATACATACATATACGTATATATATATATATATATATATGTATACACACACACACACACACACACACACACATCTTCTTTATCCATTCATCAGTCAAAGGACACTTGGGCTATTCCATAATTTGGCTATTGTAGATAATGATGTTTTAAACATAGCAGTGCATGTATCCTTCGGAATTAGTGTTTCTGTATTCTTTGGGTAAATACCTAATAGTGTGCTTGCAGGATTATAGAATAGTTCTATTTTCAACTTTTTAAGGAACCTCCAAACTGTTTTTCTCAGTGGCTGCACCAGTTTGCATTCCCACCAACAGCGAAAGAGGGTTCCCCTTTCTCCACATCCTCACCAACACCTGCTGTTTTTTTGTGTTTTTGATCTAGCCATTATGACATGTGTGAGGTGATATCTCATTGTTTTTTTGATTTGCATTTCCCTGATGATAAGTGATGATTAACATCTTTTCATGTGTCTGTTGGCCATCTATATGTCTTCTTTGGAGAAATGTGTTTAAGTCTTCTGCCCAGTTTTACTTGGATTATTTGTTCTGGGGGTGTTGTGTAATAGGAGTTCTTTATATATATATTGGATACTAGCCCTTTATCCAGTAATGTAATTTGTAAATATCTTCTCCCATTTGTAGCTTGCCTTTGTTTTGTTGATTATTTCTTTTGCTGTGCAGAAGATTTTTTTTTTGTTGTTTATTACAAGTTGTGATTTAAATTCTAGTTAGTTAACATGTGGGGTAATACTGGCTTCAGGAGTAGAATTTAGTGATTCATTACTTACATATAACACCCAGTGCTCATCCCAACAAGTACCCTCCTTAATGCTCATCACCCATTTGATCCACTCCCCCCACCACATCCCTCCATCAACCCTCAGTTTGTTTTCTGTAGTTACGAGTCTCTTCTGGTGTGCTTTCCTCTTCTCTTTTTTTTCTTCCTCTGTGTTCATCTGTGTTGTTTATTAAATTCCACATATGAGTGAAATCATATGGTATTTGTCTTTCTCTGACTGTCTTATTTCACTTAGCATCATACACTCTGGTTCCATCCATGTTGTTGCAAATAAGATTTCATTCTTTTTCATTGCTGAGTAATATTCCTGTGTGTGTGTGTGTGTGTGTGTGTGTGTGTGTGTACACAACATTTTCTTTATCCATTGATCAGTAGCTGGACATTTTGACTCTTTACATAAAATGTCTATTATTGATTGTGCTGCTATAAACATTGGGGTGCATGTGCCCCTTTGAATCTATTTTTGTATTCTTTGGGTAAATACCTAGTAGTGCAATTGCTGGGTCATAGGGTAGTTATATTTTTAGTTTTTTGAGGAACCTCCATACTGTTTTCCAGAGTGGCTGCACCAATTTGCATTCCCAAAAACAGTGCAGAAGGGTTCCCCTTTCTCCTCATCTTTGCCAACGTCCACTGTTGCCTGAGTTTTTAATTTTAGTCATTTTGACAGTTGTGGGGTGGTATCTCATTATGGTTTTGATTTGTATTTCCCTGATGATGAGTGATGTTGAGCATCTTTTCATGTGTCTATTAGCCATGTGGATGTCTTCTCTGGAAAAATGCCTGTTTGTGTCTTTTTCCCATTTTTTAACTGGATTGTATGGGTTTTGGGAGTTGAGTTTGATAAGTTCTTTATAGATTTTGGATACTAGACGTTTATCATATATGTCATTTGCGAATATGTTCTCCCATTCCATCAGTTGCCCTTTAGTTTTGTTGATTGTTTCCTTTGCAGTGCAGAAGCTTTTTATCCTGATGAGGTCCCAGTAGTTCACGTTTGCTTTTGTTTCTCTTGCCTCCAGAGATGTGTGAAGAAGTTGCTGCAGCCAAGGTCAAAGAGGTTGCTGCCTGTGTTCTGTAGCATTTTGATGGTTTCCTGTATCACATTTATGTATTTCATTCATTTTGAATTATTTTTGTGTATAGTGTAAGAAAGGTGGTCCAGTCTCATTTTTCTGTATGTTGCTGCCCTGTTTTGCCAGCACCATTTGCTGAAGAGACTGTCTTTTTTCCATTGGATATTCTTTCCTGCTTTGTTGAAGATTAATTGACCAAATAGTTGTAGGTCCATTTCTGGGTTCTCTATTCTGTTGCATTGATCTCTGTGTCTTTTTGTGCCAGTACCATCCTGTCTTGATGATTACAGCTTTGTAAAAAAACATGATGCTTCCGGTTTTGTTTTTCTTTTTCAGGATTGCTTTTGATATTCTCAGTCTTTTGTCATTCCATACAGATTTTAGGATTATTTGTTCTAGCTCTGTGGAAAATGCTGTTGGCGTTTGATAGGGGTTACATTAAATGTGTAGATTGCTTTGGGTAGTATAGACATTTTGACAGTATTTATTTTCTAACCCACGAGCATGAAATATCTTTTGATTTTTCATGTCATCTTCAATTTCTTTCATTAGTGTGTTATAGTTTTCAGTGTACAGATCTTTCACATCTTTGGTTGGGTTTATTCCTAGGTATCTTATGATTTTTGGTCCAATTTTAAATGGGATTATTTTCTTCATTTCTCTCTCTACTGGTTCATTATTTGTGTATAGAAATTCAACAGATTTCTGTACATTGATTTTGTATCCTGTGACCTTAATGGATTCATATTATCAGTTCTGGCAGTTTTTTGGTGGAGTCTTGCAGGTTTTTTTATATATAGAATATTCTGTTATCTGCAAATAGTAAAAGTTTTACTTCTTCCTTACCGATTCAGATGCCTTTTATTTCTTTTTCTTTTGATTGCTGCGGCTAGGACTTGCGGTACTATGTTGAATAAAAGTGGAGACAGTGGACATCCCTCTCTTGTTCCTGATCTTAGGAAAAAGCTCTCAGTTTATCCCCATTAAGGATGATGTTAGCTGTGAGTTTTTTCATATATGGCTTTTATTATATTGAGATATATTCCCTTTACACCTACTTTGTTGAGGGTTTTTGTCACGAATGGATGTTGTACTTTGTCAGATGCTTTTTCTGTGTCTATTTACATGATCATATGGTTTTTATCCTTTCTCTTATTGATATGATGTATCATGTTGATCAATTTGTGAATCTTGAACTACTCTTGTAGCCCAGGAATAAATCGCACTCGATCATGGTGAATGTTTTTTTTTTTTTTTTTAATGTATTTCTGGATTCGGTTTGGTAGTATTTTGTTGAGGATTTTTACATCTGTATTCAACAGGAGTATTGGTCTATAGTTCTCTTTTTTAGGAGGGCCTTTATCAGGGTGATGCTGGCCTCATAGAGTGAATTTGGAAGTTTTCCTTCTTCTATTTTTTGGAGTAGTTTGAGAAGAATAGGTATTAAGTCGTCTTTAAATGTTTGGTAGAGTTTGCTGTGAGGCCGTCTGGTCCTGGTCTGATTCCTTATCTCTGCATCAAGGGTCTCAGTCACGTCTTCCACTCATTTTTCAAGTCCAGCGAGTGCCCTTATGTCAATTCTTCAAGCTGTCCATCGGGCATGTTACTTACATTGTTTTACTTAGATCTCTGTCCTGTTCTTTCATTTGGGATCAATTTCTATGTCTCCTCATTTGGCTTAAGTCTCTGTGCCTGTCTCTGTGTGTTGGGAGAGTCAGCTGTGTCCACTGCTCTCGACGGTGGTGGCTTATGAGGAAGAGGTCCTGTCGTGCCTCTCGTGCAGCATCCCCTGCTTCCCAGGGCTTGGTGCTCCCTCCCGGGAGTGTCTCTAGTGCATGCTGGGTGTGACCTACTGTTGTATCCGCTGCTGTGTCCTTCGGGCTATGTCTGCAGAGGCCCCGGTGGCTTGCTGGGGGCAGCGTGGGGTCCCGGCCTGAATGGGGCGTGCTCTGCTAGTGCAGTGAAACCTGTCACCACCACCACTCTGCAAAACTCCCGCGTAGGGAGAGGCGAGCGAGCAGGGCTTTGGGCCAGTGTGACTGGGGGGCGGGGCGGGGAGGCCCGCCTGAGTGTGTGTGGGGAGTTTTGGGGTGAAGGGGTCCTATCGCTGGCAGAAGGAAGCTCCGTGCTTCTGCTGAGGACGCGGGAGGGAGATGGAACAGGGGGTCACCCGGTGAACGCTGCCCCTGCCCCGGACACTCTGACATGAGCACCTCACCTGCCTGCTGTGTGTACCAAGTGCTCGTCCTCACTGTCTCCTCACTGTCTGTCCTCTGTCTGTCCATGCGCTGTTTGCCCTGCCTTCTCTCCAGAAGCAGCCCCGTGTCCTCTGGGCGCTCCCAGAACCAAGCATGCCACACCATCTCTAGGCTTCAAGCCCTGCTGCTTGTGAGGACTCCTCAAATTCCGCCCCCCTCGTCTTCCAGCACTGACCCAGGGGACCCGTTCTTCTTGTGCATTCCTGGGTGCCCCCCCAACCCCTCCTCTCTCTCTCTCCCCCCCTTCTCTCTGTCTCTCCCCCTCCTTCTCTCTCTCTCCCCCCTCTCTCTTTTCCCCTCCTCTCTCTCTACCTCCTTTTCTCTCCCTCCTTCCCTCCCTCCTTTTCTCCCTCTCTCTCTCTCCCTCCTTCTCTCTTTCTTTCTCTGTCTCTCTCCTTTTGCCATGACTACAGCTCCCTCCCCTCTGCAATACCCAGTACCTGTTTCTCCCCTACCCCACCTCTTCTCATTTCCTGCCTTCTGTGATGTGGCCTCTTCTCTCCCTTTAGTTGAGGGGTTTGTTCTGCCTTCTCTGGCCAGATTTCTGTGCTATTTAGGATATGATCGTTATCTTCTAGTGTTTATGGGTCCTCCACCTCTGCTGCCACCTTCAGTGTAATCTAAATTAGTTTACTTTGAATTAAAAATCCCTCCATCGATGAAAACTTCATTGAGAAGTTTCTGAAGCCCAGAGGTCTTCACTGGTGAATTCTATCAAACATTTTACAAGGAATTAATACCAATTAAACATGAACTCTCTTGAATAATACAGAAGAGGGGAACGCTTCCCAGATGATTTTATGTGTTGCTTTACAACTGCCTTGGGAGTTTCCCAGATCTAATCTGAAACTAGTTCCCGTACTTTCCCATATAGGAGGGCAGGGAGAGACCAAAGAAAAGGCAAACAAAGAGGTAGGAGGCGGAAGGTTTCATAAGCGAGGGACCTTATTCGTGGGGCTTGTGTTGGGTGGCTGCATGATCAGCAGGTAACCGTACCAGCTCACCAAACCTTGGAAGTTTATACAGAGGCCTTAACTGGGTTCATTCACGTGTACTCCAGGTAGCTTCAACACCATGTTTCTATTTCAAGGCTGTATCCTCAGGGCAGCTTCTGGGAACAGGGAAGGTAAGCAGAGGGCACAGTCCAAGGAGGGGGGTGGGTGGGGAACCTACAGTCACTGGGTCCAGCTCACAGGTCAACCACGGCCACACCTTCCTGCTGAGAGTCCACCATGGCCATGCCTTCCCGATGACAGATCAACGATGGCCACGTCTTCCCAATGACAGGTCAGCCACGGCCACATCTTCCTGCTGACAATCAACCATGGCCACGTCTTCCTGCTGACAGTCAACCATGGCCACATCTTTCTGCTGATAGTCGACCACGGCCACATCTTCCTGATGATAGGTCAACCCCCTCCACGCTTTCTTGATGACCCCCCAGCACGTCCAGCGTAATCCTCATCCAGAACTAGTCAAAGACCGTAGGGGAGAAACAAATTGAACTATAAATCAATATCTTACATGAGCACACGAAGCAAAAATCCTCTGGCCTGTGCTGTTTTCTGGTGAGAAATCCACTGTTACTCTTATCTTTGTTTCTCTGTACAGGTCTTTTTTCAAACTTGTTGTCTTTCCACGGGTTTTCAGGAATTTGATTATAAATCCAGCAATATATGAAAACATAATGCATATAGACCAAGTGGAGTGTCACCCAGCATTGCAGGAAAATTTGATTTTCATAAATCTTTCAGGCAGGCCAATGTGAAGAAAGGACCGGACTTATCTTTCCACAGTAAACAACTGGAAAACAGGATGAAAATATATGAAACAGTAGTTTTCGGGTGGTGGACAGGAGGCAGTGGGCCCTGATTACCAAGAGGACAGTAATTGTGCCAGCTTCCTTCCTGGGGCCAGTTTCCTGGCTGCATCACCGGGAAGAGAAACCCAGTGGTGGTCTCCCTACGGTGAGAGACAACAGAGCTGTGGTGTGGATGGACCTGTGCACACAGGAGTGGAAACGACTCTTCATTCTTTTGCTGCCATCCGCCATCATTTGGCAGAAGCAGAGGTGAGCAAAATACACGTTATCAAGTTAAAACTGATTTTTAAAAGAGCGATTTAAAATAAAAGCAGGCTACGTGAACTTATAGGAACAAAGAAGAAAATATATTAAGGAAACTGCATGAATTCATCATTATGGTTAACCTTTAAATTTGAATTTGATATTCCAAGGAAGTAAATGGTAAGATAAATTTTACATATTTCTTTAAAAATTTGAGCTATAAATAAAATAGGGCTCGGGAGAAAGAGAGTTTCTTAATGTTTTTCCTTGGCCTCATCAGGATATTAAAAACCGTCAAGTTTTGGGGCACCTGGGTGGGTGGCTCAGTTGGTTAAGTGTCCAATTTCGGCTCAGGTCACAATCTCACAGTCTGTAGGTTCAAGCTCCATGTTTAGCTGTGTGCTGACAGCTCAGAGCCTGAGCCTGCTTCGGATTCTGTGTCTCCCTCACTCTCTGCCCCTCCCCCACTTGCACTCTGTGTGTGTCTCTCTCTAAAAACTAAACATTAAAAATAATTTTTAAAGAGGCAGGTTTTTAACTTGATAAGATCTTACTAGTGGTAACCCAAGAATATTCAGTCCCACGTGGATGGATAGGGGAAAAGTGCTTTATAATCAAACACATCTGAAAATGCGGAAATTTCTTTATTCGACGCTCTGGAGAGTCGTGAGCACACTAATACTTGCTAAAAGACTTTTAAGATGAAAATATACTGCATTTCACAAACTTACCTAACCTTGACTCATTGTCTTCTCCAGAACATCTTATGGGTCCATGTGTTGACAAGGAAGGGTTTGGGTTATACTCCCGAAGAATGAGAGAAACTCGCCGATAGACCTGAGGACCTAGAAAGAAGGCTTCATCGGATGACACGATTACAGAACATCACCTAACCTGAAACTTACACAAACCAGATTACGCCTGACCAAATGGAAATTGAGGGTTGGCAATGAGAAAAATGAAAATTCCAATATTTATAATCAGAAGCCAGCGACTGCTGGTAACACAGGAGGTCCGCGATCCCTGTGAAAAGTGTGACCTATGCTTCAACATCACTAAGAAGTCATGATAGCCTAAAAGCTGTTGTCCCCAAATGCTTCTCTTCCTCCTCGTGTGTGTGTAGATGTGTATCCACATCTTTGTGAACATGGTAAAATGAATGGTTTATGAAAATAAATTCAGTAAAGCATTCAAGTATTAAGTGTCGACTCTGCATCAAGACGTGATTGCTTATCATCAGTTAATTTATAATCTGGAAAATGAAGTAAAGCATGTGCGCGGAGTATCTACCAAAGGAGACAACGCATGACGAGTAGTGAGGCGGCCCAGAAATCTACGGAGGAACAGACACGAGAGGTGCAAGGCAGGGTTCACGTTAAACACATGTGGGTTAGTTTTCACAGACAAATACGCCCTCTCCCATGTTTCAACACCCAAATGGTCCACTCCTTCTAGAAGCATAATATGTATATTTCTCTAACGCAGAAAACCAAGAGTGTGATCGCGGAGGTGAGGAGCGTCTGAGGCTGCTGAGAATGGTGGGTTACGGCCACCGGAAAATCCTGCCGTTCGGAAATGCCATCCCCGTGCTGCCAGATGTGCTAACATTTCAAGAAAAACTAAATCAGCATTTTCGTATTAAAAGATTAACCTGCAAAATCATGGTAACACTCTGTGGGCACAGTATACGTTGCAGCATTCCGTGGAGATACAGGCCTGTATGTCACCTCCTCCGTAGATGTGCACAGATTTAAAGTAGACCTCTTCAGAGAGGGAGATACTTTCCCTGGTGGTGGCCGTGCCGGAAACATACCACAGAGAAAATTAAGACTCTCCTGCTCCTGGGGCACCTGGGTGGCTCAGTCAGTTGAGCGCCCCACTTTGGCTCAGGCTATGATCTCACGGTTTGTGGGTTCGAGCCCTGCTTCGGGCTCTGTGCTGCCGGCTCGGAGCCTGGAGCCCGCTTCGGATTCTGTGTCTCCCTCTCTCTCTGCCCCTCCCCTGCTTGTGCTCTGTCTATGCAGCCCCCTCTCAAGAGAGATGCTTTACCAGTACGGTGGCAGCAGACTTCAGACAGACTTGGGAACAGGCTTGCACATCTCTCCTTCTTCCTTGGACCTCTCCACCAGAATAAGAGCGTGCCTGCCTGAGAGACACGAGGCACGCGTGAATGAGAGCAGACCCAGCCTGCGTGCTCCTAGACTCGCCTCTTGGCTCTCCAGCTGGAGCTTCAGCTGACTGCAGACTCATGAATGTACTGTCCACAAAGAGATGAAGCAGCCAAGGCCCACAGGACCCACAGACAGCCCTCAGATCTGTGAGGAATAATTAACTTAGCTTTAGCCACTGAACTGGTTGTTACGCGGCAATACCTACCTGCTGTACCTTCTGCTGGAATACCCGTGTCTCCATATTACTCCAGTCATATCTTCCCCATGCATTTTGCTGCAGGCTTCCCTCATTAGGACCATGAATCTCTTTGACCCATTGATTTCACCCTCTCAAAAAGTCCTCATGTCCTTCAAGGTGGTGTGGTCAAATTTGGCTCTTCTGCGGTTCTGTGCAGGACATCAGGAATTTCACAGGCTGTCTCGGGCCCACTCTGTTCTGCTCAGACAGGCCTAGTCATAAAGTCCTGCACATACCCAGCCCCAGGGCACATCTGGACGGCATCAGTAACCCATGCCCAGTTGGGAGGTGAGGCGCCTCTGTTCTGAATCGCCATACATCTCTTGGTCTTCTCAGATTCCATTTGCTTCTGACATGGGCCCAGGAGCTCATCATTCAGGAGGTCTTTAGAGACAAAAGTGGTCTATTCTGTTCTCTTGACTTTTCTGCATTCCCTTCCTTTGCCTAGTCTGGGCATAAACTATATATATATGCCAGTTGTTGGCAGTATAAAGTTTATGTTTCTGTCTTTATAAACCAAAGATCTATAAGGTCCATAAACCAAAGGCTTATAAGCCAAGGTCTCATAACACATAAAACCTTTTGGCTGTCCATTCCAGACTGTTTTCAGTGACAGTTACAGAATTTCTATACAGGAGGGCCAGGGGTAGCTAGCTGGGTAGAAAATAGCTAGAACATACATCATTTATGGCAGTTTCTGTCTTTGAACTATTTTTTGGATATATCACCTGTACTTTTATTGAGGTAAAATTGGTATATAACATTAACACGATACTAGTTTCACGTACACAATATAGTAATTAGACATTTGTATACACTACGACATGATCGCTATAATAAGTCTAGTTACCATCCATCACAGCATAATTGACCCCTTCACTCATTTTGCCCAACCCCTCTCCCCTCTCATAACCATCACTCTGTTCTCAGACTCTGTGAGTTTTGTTGTGTTGTCTTTTGTGAATTTTTTAGATTCCACATGTAAGTTGAACCATACGGTGTTTGTCTTTCCCTCTCTGACTCATTTCATGTAGCGTAACACCCTCAGAGTTCATCCGTGTTGTGGCAAATGGCAAGCACCCCTTCCTTTTCTGGTTGGGTAACATTCCATGGTATGTGTATCCGGACCTTCGCACTCCACTCATCTGTCAGTGGACACTCGGTTGTCTCCATACCTTGGCTTTTATAAACAATACTACGATTAAGATGTGTCTTTTTGAATTTGTATAGTTTTGGAGACATGCCCAGAAATGGAGTAGCTGAATATAGCAGTTCTGTCTTTAACTCTTTGAGGAACCTCCATACTGTTCTTCAGAGTGGCTGCACCAATTTGCGTTCCCACCAGCAGTCCACGAGTGTCCCCTTCTCCACATCCTCGCCAACACTTAAATTTGTCTGTTTGATAATGCCACTTGTAACAGTGAGATCTCACAGTGGTTTTGATACGCATTTCCCTGATCACGAGTGATGTCGGACATCTTTTCATGTGTCATCTTTTCATTTTCTTTGGAAAATGTGTATTCAGAGTCTCTGCCCCTTTTTTAATTGGATTTTTTTTTATATTCAGTTCAGTTCTTCATATATTTTGGATATTAACCCCTTATCAGATGTATAATTTGCAGATACTGTCTCCCATTCAGTAGGTCATCTTTTTGTTTTGTTAACTATTCCCTTTGCTGCACAGAAGCTCTTTAGTTTGGTGTAGTCTCAGTAGTTTATTTTTGCTTTCGTTGCCTCTGCTTTTAGAGTCAGATCCAAAAACTCAAAAGGGAAGATTGATGTCAGGGAGCTTACTGCCTGTGTTTTCTTCTAGGGGTTTTGTGCATTCAGGTCTTACATTCAGGTCTTCTCCATTTAAGTTTTGTGTTTGTCATGAGACAGTTCTCCAGTTTCACTCTTCTTCTTGTAGCTGTTTAGTTTTCTCAACAACATTTATTAAAGATACTGTCTTGTCCTTATGGTATATTCTTGGCCCCTTTGTCATAAATTAAATAACCGCGTACGGTTCATTTCTGGGCTCTACTCTGTTTCAGTCACCAGTGTGTCTTTATGCCAGCACCATGCTGTTTTGATTATTGCAGGTTTGTAATGTAGTTTGAAGTCAGAGAGTGTGGTGCCTCCACCTTTACGTTTCTTTCTTGACATTGCTTTGGATATTCAGGGTCTTTGAGTGGTTCCATGCATATTTTAGAATTATTTGTTCCAGTTCTGTGAGAAATGCTGTTGGGATTGTTGATAAGGATCGCATTCAATCTGTAGTCTGCTTTGTATGGTATGGATATCTTAACATTATTAATTCTTCCAATTTATGAACGTGGAATACATCTTTCGATTTATTTGTGTCTTCAGGTTTTTTTTCATAAATGTCTTATATTTTTCAGTGTACAGGTCTTTCACCCCCATCATTTAGTTTATTCATAGCTATTTTCTTCTTTCCTTGCCTAATTGTATCAAGTGATACAGTTATAGATAAGGATGTTTTCTTTCTTTAAAATTTTTTTTTAACATGTATTTATTTTTGAGAGAGAGAGAGAGAGAATGAGCAGGGGAGGGACAGAGAGAGAGGGAGACACAGAATCTGAAGCAGGCTCCAGGCTCCAAGCTGTCAGCACAGAGCTCAACACAGGGCTTGAACCCATGACCTGTGATGTCATGACCTGAGCCGAAGTCGGACGCTTGACCCACTGAGCCACCCAGCCTCCCCAGATAGGACTGTTTTTTCTCTTGGTTCATTATTGTATATAGACTTCTGCATATTGATACTGTATTCTGTAGCTTTACTGACTTAATTTATTAGTTCCAACAGCCTAACTTACAACTAAAGGAACTAGAAAAATAAACAAAGCTAAAAGTTAGTAGAAAGAAGGAAATAATGAAGATTACAGTGGAAATAACTGAAATAGAGACAAAAAAAATCAATAAAAGTAAGACCTGGTTCTTTGAAAAGACAAACAAATTTGATGAACCTTTAGCTAGATTCTGCAAGATGAGAGTGGGTTCAAATAAATACAATTAGAAAGGAAAGAGGAGATATTACAACTGATACCACACAAACACAAAGGATAACCTGACGACTGTGAACAATTATATGCCAAGAAATTGGAAAACATAGAAGAAATGGATAATTCCTACAAACATACAATCTTCTGAGACTGAATCATGAAGAAATGGAAAACCCGAATAGACCAAATATTAAGGATGATGAGACCCAGTAATCAAAAACATCCAACAAATAAAATACAGACCAGATGGCTTCAAAGGTAAAATCTGCTCAACATTTAAGATTTAATACCTATCCTTCTCAAACTCTTTGAAAAAATCGAAGAGGAGAAAATGCTTCAAGATTCATTTTACAAAGCTATCATTACCCAGATACCAAAACTAGACTAGGCCACTGCAAAAAAAAGAAAATCATAGGCCAGTATCCCCAATGAGATAGATTCAAATTTCTTCGATAAAAATATTAGCAAACTGAATTCAGCAATACATTGAAAGGATAATACATCATGATCAAATGGAATTTATTCTAGGGATGAAAGGATGGTTCAACATCTACAAATCAACCAACGTGACACCATGGTAATAAAATGAAAGTAGCAAATCTTATGATCATCTCAATACATGATGTAAAAGCACTTGACAAAATTATAGAAACTTAAGCCATCTTACTAGCACACTCCTTATGTTACAAAACCAGCCAAAACATAGCTAGAAACAAAAGAGCCAAATCAAAGTAAGGTGTGACCCGTAAAAATATGCATAGGATTTCAGGATCTGTTGAGAGTGCCACACAGAATAAATTCAGTCCTCTATTTTAAACATTAAAAAACTTTAAACAATGGCATTTAAAATCAATATTTTAATTTATATGTCCGAGGACAGAGGGATTTCTATTTTCCTTTAATGTATTCCATCGCTTCCCTTTTATATCTTTAAAACATAGCTGTCAAAGTTGTTAGTTGCTATGGCAAGACTAAATACTTTTAAAAAATAATTTATTTACTTTTTAAGTTTACATACATGTTAGTTACCATATAGTGCAACAATGATTTCAGGAATAGATTCCTTACTTCCCCTTACGCATTTAGCCCTTCCCCCCTTCCACAACCTCTCTAGCAACCCTCTGTTTGTTCTCTATGTTTAAGAGTCTCTTATGTTTTGTCCCCCTCCCTGATTTTATATGATTTTTGCTTCCCTTCCCTTGTGTTCATCTGTTCTGTGTCTTAAATTCTTCATATGAGTGAAGTCATATGATATTTGTCTTTCTCTGACTAATTTCGCTTAGCATAATACCCTCCAGTTCCATTCACGTAGTTGCAAATGGCAAGATTTCATTCTTTTTGATTGCTGAGTAATACTCCATTGTATATCTATATCACATCTTCTTTATCCATTCATCAGTCGATGGACATTTGGGCTCTTTCCATACTTTGGCCACTGTCAGTAGGGCTGCTATAAACATTGGGGTGCATGTGCCCCTTCGAAACAGCATACCTGTATCACTTAGATAAATACCTGATAGTGCAATTGCTGGGTCGCAGGGTAGTTCAGTTTTTAGTTTTTTGAGAAACCTCCATACTGTTCTCCAGAGTGGCTGCACCAGTTTGCATTCCCACCAGCAGTGCCAAAGAGATCCTCTTTCTCCACATCCTCACCAACATCTGTTGTTGCCTGTTGTTAATGTTAGCCATTCTGACAGGGGTGAGGTGGTATCTCATTGTGGTTTTGGTTTGTATTTCCCTGATGATGAGTGATGTTGAGCATCTTTTCATGTGTCGATTGGCCATTTGAATGTCTTCTTTGGAGACGTATCTATTCATGTCTTTTGCCCATTTCTTCATTGGATTATTTGTTTTTTGGGTGTTGAGTTTCATAAATTCTTTATAGATTTTGGATACTAACCCTTGATCTGATGTGTCACTTGCAAATATCTTCTCCTATTCTCGGTTGCCTTTTAGTTTTGCTGATTGTTTCCTTTGCTGTGCAGAAGCTTTCTATTTTGATGAGGTTCCAGTAGTTCAGTTTTGCTTTTGTTTCCCTGGCCTCTGGAGATGTGTTGGGTAAGAAGTTGGTGCTGCCAAGGTCAAAGACATTTTTGCTTGCTTTCTCCTCAAGGATTTTGGTGGTGAAGTCTTACCTTTAGGTCTTTCAACCATTTTGAGTTTATTTTTGTGTATGGTGTAAGAAAGTGGTCCAGGTTCATTTGTCTGCATGTTGCCATCCAGTTTTCCCAGCACCACTTGCTGAAGAGACTGTCTTTATTCCATTGGATATTCTTTCCTCCTTTGTCAAAGATTAGTTGGCCATACGCTTGTGCATCCATTTCTGGGTTCTCTATTCTGTTCCATTGATCTGAGTGTCTGTTTTTGTGCCAGTGAAGATTAATTACTTTTAATGACCCAGAAAACCTGTGGCTGACCTTGCTATTAGATGTGTCCAAGGAAAATCTTCTTTAATTCATCTTCTACCTGGAGGTATTTCCTCCCGAAGGATGAAGTGTAGGGTGAGAGCAGGTTCTACTTGGTGGAAAGGCACCAAGCAGTATGTGCAGGGATGCCATAGCATGGACACTTGTCAAGTGGTCAAGAAGGAACAGCAGAGGAAGCCTTTTTCTTCCTTGACCTGGATGTACTTCATCATCACAAACCATCAGAAGTGATTTGCTCACAGAAAATTAATATGAATTCAAGACCTTGTTATCCTTAACCTTGGAGCCACTTTGTCTCACCCCAAAATCCAATAAATTATTTGGAACTACAGGAGATACATTGTGTTAACACTTAGGAAAATTATGCACGAGGCAGCTCTCCATCCCTTTAACTTAGAAAATGGGTTTCATGATGGCATCGAGAGAAGTACTGGAGAGATTGTGCTTTCTGCTGATGTCTGATTAGAAAACAAACAAACGTGCACAGGAGTCGTCATGCTAATTGAATTGGTTTGAGCTTTCTCTTCATAACAGGGTGAGAATCTGTGCAGTACCCTGTGTGTAGTTCCTTGAAAAATGTCTGACACATGATTGAATGTTCAAAGTTACTGTAAATGAAAAATCACATTGAGAATTGAATTGTCATTTTATGATAATTTGTTCCTGTTGATAATCATGCTTCCTGAGGTCATTAGCTGTAACTGTGCTCAAGGAATCTAATTACAGAAAAAAATAAGCTAGAACTTATTTCTAGTATTTTTGGGAAAATCTTTAAAAGAGTAAGCTTTCCCTACCAATTTAATATTACTTATTACTTATATTTGTCGTAAACCAATTTATTGCAAAACTGCCAAGAAATGGGTATATTGTCAGTTTGAAAATATAAGTAGAAATAAAAATATGTATTTAAAAATATAAAAATGAGCAAAAGATATGGATAAATTAATGAGCACTTCTCCAAGGAAGATAACCCATGGGTAACAATATAAGAAATGTTGTCCAGCTTCATTAGTCATCAGGGATATTGGAAATGAAAATATGTAACCACTAGGGTGGCTAAAACATAAAATGTAATTTTAGAAACTCAGTACTGTGTAGAACACTGAGAACTGGAACCTCTTATATACTGCTCTCAGAGTCTCACCTAGCTGAGTGACTCAGTGAACTGGGGGAATTAGCAGCGCTGGGCACCTGTAGCTGTGGATACAACCGAGATGGCCCAGGAATCCCATGGCTTGGTCGAAAAAAAAAGTGCATATCTGAGTCTCCAAAACATAGCCCCTCTGTTTGCAGTGGCAGCCCTTGGAAACTGCAGAAGGCCAGTCGAGAGGTCCCTAAATAGATTGTGAGGTATTCACGGGAGGAAATACTTGCAGTGATTAAGAATGACTTGGCTACAGGTGCATTCTACACCACAGGTAATCTCACAGACATGATACTGCATGAAAGGACACAGTCACAAAATGTACGTACTCAACTCTTACTTACACCAACATGAAGTCCAAAGGATTGCGAGACTAATCCGTGATTAAAAATCAGGATATTGTTTACCCTTTAGAGAAGTAAACTAGTAGGAAACCCAAAAAGGCACTAACCGTCATGCTGAAAAATGTCCAGTATCTGATTTGAGTGCTGATTCAACGGGTGTTCATTTTGTGTCCGTTCATCAACCTGCACAATTTTATATTTATACACACACGCGCACACGCATGCACTTTTCTGTATTGTGTGCCATACGTCAACAAAAGGTTAAAAAATCCAAGTAGACATATGGCAATAATGAAAGCTAGTGATGTGTGCATGACAAAGAATTGTGTTCCCAGTATCAATATCCTCACAAGAAGCATGAATGAGACAATGAATTACATAATGTCCTTTAATTAGATTTATTGCATTATTGTTATAATTAAACCTTAAATGAGTTCAGAAATGCTGCAGTTCTGCTCCCTTCTCTGCATATGGCAGGAAATGTCCTGCAATATGGCCGTGCATATGTACTGTGACCAGAAAGTAGGATGTGTTAATTCCTACTACACAAAACCTTCCTGTGCCCAATAGTCATCTCAACGAGTCATTTTATCTCAACTCACTCGATGGACTTGGGAGGCTGAATTGTGTACTGTGTTGATGTATATGCTAGTCAGCTGTGTACTCAGTAAATTAGGCAGTTGTCACATGGGTAAAGTCAAATTGCTCATAATCGTCAAAGATTCATGATTTAATTTGTATTATACCAAATTCACTTTCACTGTGAGAAGCTGAAAATTCTTAGCCTGTGGGCTAAATGTGGTCTCTCTCTCTCTCTCTCTCTCTCTCCCTCACACACACACACACACACACAAAGATATGTGGCTCTCAGAGTGAAGGAGCCTTTAAAATGGAGTTTTTAACAAAAGTGTTTGAAGATAGGTGTTTCCTATTTCAAAATCTGTATTTCTGGCTTCTCTAGTAATACTAGGTTTTCAAACAACCCTCCGTCCATACTTTCTCATGGTGAGGAGATGCTGGGTGTGAATAAATGTGGAATTCACACGCCCCTTTAGAAGGGAGTTCAAAGTATTCCTGAGGGTTCCTTTATTAATAAATTCCTCAAAATTGATACTGAGTGTAAGCTGAATTTATCGTTTTTATTTTTACTTAGAGTAGGAAAACATTTCTCTATTAATATTTTAAGGCAGGAAAAACAAAATTTAGAGTTTTACGTTGCAGGAAGAATGGGTTTGAGAACATATTGCTTTAAGTCTTTTTTTAATGTTTATTTTGGGGGGGAGGGGTAAGGAGAGGGAGGAAGAGAGAGAATCCCAGGCGGGCTCCTCCACACCGTCAGAGCTGGTCAAGGGGCTCGAACTCATGAACCGCGATCACAACCTGAGCTGAAATCAAGAGTTGGCCGCTCAACCGACGGAACCACCCAGACACCCCAAACTCCTCAAGTTTTTATTTCAGTGTTTTCACATGCACCACCCAAGTGCGAGAAAGCCCACTGCAGTGGGGACCCCCTTGGGCCCTGGAGATGGCTGCCGCCGTGACTCTGGCTCTAACGATGCCTGGCCCTGTGTCTGCCCCACGCTCTGCAGATACGCGGGCCTCGCCGGGGGGCAGGGACGCTGGCCCTGGGCCCACCAGGGAGAGGCAGGGATCGCAGCAGGAAGGGGGGCGAGCAGACCCCCGTGCGGGGTGGCAGACGGCTGCCCAGCTCGCCTCCAAGACCCAGGAAGGAAAGGCAGAGGCACTGGAAGAAACGCGGTCGGCGTTGCAGCCTTGCCTCAATTTGCCCACGTGAAAAAGGAGTCCCTTTGTTGTGTATTGTCTGGAACAAGTGGAAAGACTGGTGTCCGCAGAAGTGCCGACGAAATAAATGCGTTAGTCCCAGAAATCGCGTCCCTTTCCATCCCAGTGTTCCTTTGCATAGAAACATATTTCTGCAGGGTTCTTACTCCGACTCAGAACTCCTGTCTGAAGCCGATGGTACTCACTTGTCTTGCAGTCAGGAAGCTGTCAGGTCCGTGGGCCCTGGGCGGCTTCGCCATACACCTTAATGAAAAGTAACCGCAGACCCGCGCAGGGCGGGAGCCTCCTGAGCTCGAATCTGGTCGCGGGCTGTGTTCCCCACATGCTGTTTTATGATGTAGGCCACTTGGAGCACAGTCACACACAAAGTTAAAGATGCGTTTTCAGGGGTGCTCAACAAGAAGCAGGGACCAAAGACAAGCCCCTTTGTTTCCAGGCCCGTTTGGGCGTAGTGATCGTGTTCTTTGATGGCCGGTCACTTCCTACCATGCAGCCTGTGGATTGGGCTCGGGGCCACTGAGCACAGAGTGAATAATCCTGGGTCTCGCTTTGGCCTTTACACCACCTGTCAGTTGTTTTCCTCTGAGCCCCTGCTGCTCCCGCATTGTCTGCGAGAAGAATGGATCCACCATGGTGCTGAAATACACAGAAGAGGTTTTCCTTCTGTGGACCCCTGTCTCTAGATTCCAGCCAGGAGAAAAAGAAACAGTTGTTACTGAGGGCAAAGTTCACCCTCAGAATAAAAGCTGCCCCTTCAACAGAGAGAGCGAGAGCGGTGAACACCTGTGGCTGCAGAGATATTTACCATCGTGGAGCTCAGAAACAGCAATTTGCTGGCTTTGATTGAAACGCGGGGAAAATAGGAGCCTGGTGTGTGGGGTGCATTCAGATTTCAACTCAATCAAAACAAAGCTACACTGGCCCCTGCAAAGGTCATTCTATGCTGATTACCTTTGGAAGGTCCTTCTCAGTCGGCAGAAATCCCATCGGTCCCCGCGCTTTTCCGCTCTTTTGGACGCGTCTCTTGGGAAGGTTAAGGCTCCGAGCACAGAGCATCTGTCTGATCACAGTGTTAGCAGGAGAAAAGTGAGTCAAGTTGCCTTCAGTTTCTCATTATCCTCGTGCGTATAGCAGTAAACTTCCTTACTGGGAATTTTTACACAGTATAGTGTCACATGGGCATACACTTTAGTTTTATTTCCTCAAAAAGTTAAAATATTGGAAAAACAATATTTAAGCGTTTGCAATCAGAAAATGAGAATGGCAGTCTTAACTCTCTGCATTTAATAACCACTCGGATAAATTGCAAAATTATTTGTTTCCATCCATAGGGAATTGCTGTTAAATGAAATATGTTGTGCAAAAAATGCTGAGATACTTATTAAAAGCTATAGAAATATCACTTCCTTTGTAATTTAATATTTAGAAGGAAGAGGTTAAACTACATACTTTCAAGTTTTTATGCTGGTGTCAGCGATTCCTGCCTTCCTGTGATGTGGCAACCGCATCTCCTTCTCTTGTGCCTCACTTTTGGCTCAATCTGTGGGGGTCTAACTCCGCCTCCAGGCAGTTCTCTTGGATTGGATCTAAAAAATAGGACAAACAGAGACCATTTGGATATCTTTAAAATTTGATACTTTAAAGCACAGCCAGTTAGCAGTGGAGTATGGGGTTGCATCATATGTGGAGGTAAAATCCGTGACAGTAACACCGAAGACCGATTCAGGGGATTGGAAGTACACGGTTGTAAGCTTCTTGCACTGAGTGCTGGCCTCTTGCCGGAACCCTCTCTCCCGCCTGTCTCTGGAAGCATGAGCCCCGGCTGCAACTCTTGTGGGTGACTTGGAGGGAAGTCTGTACTCATATGTTCTGTTTACCCACGGGCTCACCTCTTCGGGGCAGGGCGGTGCTGAGATCAGCAAACGCTCTATCTTCTCCTGGATTCTGGAGCTCCTCTGCCGTGCAGCCGAGCCTGCAGACAGCACTCGGTCGGGCTGCAGCCCCTGTCCCCTCCCCATCCTGTCTGTGTGCCCTGTGGGTGTCAAGTCCGGCCTCCGTAACCCACCTGTCAGTGCGCCCAGCTGTGGACAGTCAGACCCCTGCACACACACGGGCACCCACGGCAGCTGGCGCGGACTTTCACACGAGCACGTATGTACACGCACGCACACACGTGCTCACATTCCTGTTACTGTGTCTGCGGATCTGTACAGACCTATATACAAATATTGAAAACTGATTTTCATACTGTTTTTATTTAACGTCTTTCACCTCTCTTCATTTATATTTCCTATTTCCCATATTGTTACCAATGCGGCGGAGAAAATACGGGCAAAATCAGCCACAGGCTGAGTATCTTTCACTGCTTCCGCCGGAACTCTGGTCAGGGGTCTTTTTATTCCGTGTGGGTTTCTGTCCAGTCAGTACCTTACGCGGGCCGCCCACCCCACAAGCCCTCCAGTGCACAGGCCGGACAACGGTGCTTAATAATGGCCGCTTTTTCCACAACAGGCCGTGAAGCACACTTTTCAGTGTGGCATCACGATACGTGATGGATGATGGTGGTGTTTAAATCAAATACTCTGTGCTCAGTTTTTCAGTATTTGATTGCTCACTGTATGCCCATGTGATTATGGCAATCTGGTCATTTGCACCACACAACCACCGCTGTACCTGACTTTAACCCTGAGAAGGCAGGGGCAGGCAGCACAGAGGGATTGTCCACAGTCTCTGAGATGCTGATGGGAGAGCCTGAAAGTGGGACAGAGCTCTTGGCTTCTAGTTTCATCTCTGGTTTCAGACCATTGTCCAGGAAAGTTGAGTCCCATTCTTATCATGTCAGCCTTGGCTTCGGGGGGAAGCTGTGTGCTTTTTAATCTGATTTTCTGTGAAATGATATTCATGATTGAGTAATGAAGGCATCTTCTTTCTATTTACCTTTGACATAAATACTCAGTGATGCACTCCGTAGAGATCGAGATGGTTGTTAGGAGGTCAGAGGTGGTTTTGCGACGTGCAGATTGAAGCTCGCTAGCTCCCCAAGGTGTGTGACTCTTTGTTCCCTTTTCCGAAATCTACAATGAAACCTATTTCCCTAAGTAAGTTTGGTAATTCTAGTTTCATATCATTCCTGTGAGCAACTTTGCTTTTCCTGTCTCCCACAATCAGTTGTATAGAATTAGGTCCTTGGTTTTCACTTTCTAAGTTTTAAAATGGAATTGTGTTGAGCTTAATGTTTCCACTTTTTTTATCATTATGATACATTTTCAATGTGTTCATTTTTTTTTAACAAGGCCAGGAGTCCAAGGTTTCTATGAGCGGTGAAGGGGTGGACGCACAGTTCTTCTCAAAGTTCAGAAACGTTGCAGTGGTTGCCTGTGATAACTTCACTTGCGAACATTAGGGCCAAGAAAAAGAGACACCCATAGTGTGACTTATCTGGGAAACTTCTGCCAGGTTACTTTGTTGACCACCACACTTAGCTGTCATTCTTACCCCGGTTTATGGTACAGCTCTGGTTTTCCACTTTGTGGCATGAAAGTCTCCATCCATAGACATGACAAGAATGGAATTCCCAGTAACCAGTGAGTTGTCACCATCACACAAAGCTGGATTATCCAAAATAATCATTTACAACTAAATAGCCCACGTGTGTTCTTTACTGTGGGATGGGAAAAATACCTGTGCAATGATTTTTATATTCAATGAAGGGACTTTAAGTGTTTTACAAATACTAATCCTTTTAACACCTCAAAGGTAAGGATTGTAGATGATGCTTTGCTCAGACCCTAAGAAATGGTGCGTGAGTTTCTCAGGGCATCAGGGTGCGAGGCTAAGACCGCGGATACATTTTCTGGGATCACAGCTCATTAGCTGCTCTGAATAAGAGGCCGCTGTGCCGCTTGGTAGCCGTTAGCCGTCAAAATATGATTCTAAATTTTCAGTAATAAAACTTACAATAGCCTGTGTTTTCCCACATAAAGGTGAGCGGTATGTAAGGCAATTGTTTCTACAAATTTTTATTTAAAGAAGAATAAATGCTATCCAAATGTCAAGTTTAGAGGGGTTTGTTTTAATTATTTTCATTATTCGTCTTAATAGACCTCTGATGTATTTATTCTGTTGATTTGATTGGTAACTCTAGGGTGGGAGATGTTAAATACCTTTTCTAGGGTCCTGTTAGCGCGTAGACGCTGTGACATCCACCACCAAGTCTCACTCCCTCATTCTGTCACCTTTGGGACAATGTTCAGTGTAGCCAGCAGCTCAAAGCATTCAGTATTGGTGCTTTTATATACTAATGTCCTGTCTCGTTTCTGGTCTGACTTTCAGGGTACGCTCCATCCACCCCCAGATTGTTCAGCTTATAGTGAGAAGGCATAAGTATGCGAAAATATTTCTGCTAATTCTTCTCCCAGAAAATTTAAAGCAAACATGGGTGCAGCAACACATCGTGTATCCAGACTTAGGTTGTTTTACAGATTTGCCTAATGAAACAGAGGAGTACACGGTTAAAAAGCTTCTGATTAACAAGATGTATGTTACAACACCAGCCCCAAAATATATTAATTGTATGAATTTTAGAAATGTCAATGGTAAAAGGAGATGTCACACCATCAGGACTGCACCAAAAATGCTGACAAGTAAGAGTTAATTGTAAAACTGAAAGAAAATGTTGTGTACTGTGTACTGAGTCAGTCTCAAATTACAATAATCCATGGCCATTCATAAAAGAAATTCGTTTCCATCAATAGGAGGTATGGCCCTAAGTTTTTAATAGCACAACATAATAATGAAAATTCCTAATGATGACCTGGGTTTACATCAATCATGAAAAACTGTTAGCAGTTTCTGAAAGGCAGTGATGTAGAGAAGTTCATACTCCAACTTTCTGGATACTCAAGAAATATCACAAGAGGTTTGCTGGGTATAAGTGCATTATAATATGTAGGTTAGAAATTTATTAAATGTTAAATAATTATATATATCTATATATTCAATTTAGACTTTTAATTTTGTGATCAACTTTATAAACTTGGATTTGAATATTAAATATAAAAATAAGATTTCCTCCTGTAGGAATTTTTGTTGTTTTCTAAATTCATTTCTATGCTGGAGGCATCTAAAAAGTAAAGATTTTGATAATTCTAATGTTCAAGTATTAAAAATCCAGCATAATTTAATTTCCTATTGATTTAGCTAAGCAGAGATTTTTTTTCTTTCTCTTTTTATTTTTGTTTCAGCATTGTTAGAAATTTAACTTAAAGATGTCAGTTTACAGTATTAAGGATAATTTAACATTTTCTCGATGATGAAATAATGCATTTCCTGAGAAGTATCAACTATCATTGCCTACTATTTCAGCTGGAGAAGTAGAACAGATAGATGGAAATGAATATGTGTGCTCCCAAACATCATCTATAGACTCAGGATTGTGAAATCAAGACAGTATAGATGAGCACCAAGTAATACCCCATGGGAGTGTGGGGCACACGGGCTCTAGGGCGGCTTGGCCAACCGCGGTGGGGGTAGGTCAGCTCTGGCAAGCTGTTGTCGTGTTGAAAATATGGTGCCAAAGCTTTCAATTCTTATCAAGAGAGACTACAATTTTTATGTGCCTGTGTGTATGTGTGTATGTGCGTACACACAGGTATATAAAAATACATACATATATATACATATATATGTATATTCTCATATATTTCAAATATATATTTAATTTAGACTTTGCATTTAGTGATTAACTTATAAATGAATATTTATTGGACTTAGATATTAAAAATAAGATTATATATAAAATATATTTTTGAAGTATGTATTTTATACATATATATGTATATACGTATATACACATATATACACGTATATATACATATATATAATATACATGTATATACGTGTGTATACATATGTATATATATGTATATATAATAAAATACATATTATACATATATGTATAAAATACATATTATTATACATATATATGTATCAAATACATATTATCATGTGAAACCCCATTTTAAAACACACTTTCAATACAAAAACAGTGTGAGGTAAACAAAACCTTTGTCCTCACAGGATGTTGTTTATAACACATTAGGTTGCAAATTCTGCTCTAAAAAGGTTCCAACAACAGGAGCATGTATCGACTAATTTTGCTGTGATTTTTCTTTTTCAATAATTTATTACAAAGTATTCAGACTGGGGTTAAGCAACACATTTTTGCTGTGAAATTTAAGCCCTATGAAATTGGCTTGTCACACATCTGTATAGAGAACTCCCTCCACATAGCGACATTCATCCTGATTCTTTTTGATGCCTGCCTGTTGCCTTGAATTTATTCCAGGGTTAGCTCCAAGCATAATGTCAAAGTGATTCATAACTTCATTATGCACATGACTTACATTTTCCTCTTCCAGAGTTAATACTCTCTCAGTACCAGGATATAGTCTGATCTATCTCCTATGGCGTCTCTTCTCTTTGCTTGTAACAAAGCAGTAACAACAAAAACCCAGAATAGGATTTGGGGGCGGGGGGAGGGAAGAAAAAACAACTCCTAAGTAAGTGAATCAGGGCCCTGAAGAGTTCATACAAATGGAGTTATTGTTATAATTTGCTATTAATTTTGAAGATAATCACATTATTACAAAGCAGAGAAATTCGTTCAGGTCACTGATAAAAAGCTATGATAAAATGATGATAAGAAATTATTGTATTTAAATAAAAATTAGAATAGCATGTAGGTGTGCTCAACTAGGAGTATAAATAACCACAGTCCATTTGTAAAAGCCAAACAAATGATACCACTTTGTAGGCATGGAAGTAAACATTTGAAGTGCTGTGCTAGGTTGGTCTTGCTGATGAGATAAAAAAGAAGAGATTTTCATGGTTTGCTGATGGTAACAGGAAAGAAATAAAATTATACAAGACTTAATGTAACCGGGATCACAAGGCTTATAATGATTTGGATCCAGCTGGGTGGCGCTACGATATTGGCCCCATCTGGGAATTTGGGAGACCAGTTGTACAAGTGACAGTGTATAAAAGGATCTTGAGTCGAGAGCATGTGTCGTGCAAAGGGATCACGTAGAACTTGTATCATTAAGAACTTTTTGAGAATTACACAACTGTTTTTCTTCCAATGATTTCTTTATTAATCAGTGTAAGTAAAGGAAGTATGTTCATGGATCCATCTTGCCACATTCACCTGGAAATACTGGATTCCAGACTTGAAGGGGACTCCGTTGTGGCCGTGGTGGGACAGCTGGCCCCAACAGTGACCCTGTACCCATTTCCTATAAAAAAAGTACTAAGGTCATTTATGGTGATAATGCAGTTGCTAATTTATTATCTAATGTAGGAAAAGAAATGGAGAATCCTACAATTCTTATTATTCGGACACATATTAGTTGAGATAGTTTTAAATGAATGTAAGTGTTAATATGAATGAAGAGAACAGTGTTGAAAACAAGTCTTGCTTAAATAACTCAACAGCCATAATTTCCAAGCCGAATTCCATATAACATGCTGTTATGATGCACTGACATTTTCTCTAGCACTATAGAAAGGGTGTTGGAATCCAAACTTCCCTACCCCCGCTCAAAGAGAGAACACTGAAAAAGAGTAGTCAGGTGGGTCAAAGGCTTGGGGAACAGCTGAGTCTCCCCTACACAAGGTGCCTTCTTTGACCTCAGACTTAACATTCTCCAGTATATATATTGAAAAATTCCTTCCTTTCAATTACTCCTTTCCCAGTGAATGAAATGCATTTGATGATTTTTGGTTTCGGTCTCCTTCTCCGCTCTCCCATTCTCTTTCAGTGTCTTGTTCAGAAAAGCCCAAGAGATCTAGGCACGCAATGGTGTGACAGCGTCACACGCGAGGGTAGGTGCTGCAAGACGCGTGGAGGTCTTAGCGTCAGCAGTTCATGGCCACGTGGGACAGAGATCCGGGCCGCATCGCACACGCCCTCTCCACTTCGTGCTCTTTGGACGTACACTGACGTTCCATGGGGCTCTCTGTTGCCCACGTTTGTGTTTGTTTCTTTGTGTTGCTCAATGTGATGTGAGTTCATGAAGTTCCTGAAGGACCGTGCCTTCGGGATGGTTTCTGTACCTCTCAACGCCCCCTCCTTCGCTGGTGTTCTCCTGGCCCTGATTTCTCACCCCCTTCCTTCTGCCACCTCCGCACCCCCTTCTCTCTCTGTCTTCAGCTCTGTTGTCTGCACCTTGTTCAACTTCACCCCCGCTGCCATCTGCTTCTCCTTCAGGGTGGTGAGGCCACTGTCCCAGAGGAGGCTCCGAGTGGAAGCCTTATTCACTTGTGGCTTTAAAAATAACAGGGGCGCCTGAGTAGCTTCAGTCGGTTAAGTGCCTGTCTTCAGCTCGGGTCATGATCCCACCACTGGTGGGTTCAAGCCCCGTGTCTGGCTCTGTGCTGACAGCTCGGAGCCTGGAGCCTGCTTGGGATTCTGTGTCTCCCTCTGTCTGCCCCTCTCCCATGCTTGTGCTCTGTCTCTGTCTCTCAAAAATAAATTTAAAAAACATTAAAAAAATTAAATAAAAACAACAAAACTGATCAGCCTGACTGCATTAATAGCCTTAAAATTAGAGTAAGGCAAGGATCAACTTACTCAGGCCCCAGCCTCATGCTGACAGCCTTTCCTAATTAAGGCATTTTTTTCCTTTTTTGTTGTTGTTGATAATAACCAAACAGGTGTGAGGTTGTATCTCATGGAGGTTTTGATTTTTAGTTCCCTGATGATGAGTGATGTTGAGCATCTTTTCATGTGTCTGTTAGCCATCTGGATGTCTTCTCTGGAGAAATGTCTATTCAGGTTATCTGTCCATTTTTAAATTGGACTGTGGTTTTGGTTTTGGTGGGTTTTTTTGTTTTTTTTTTTTGTTTGTTTGTTTTGCTGTTGAGTTGTAATGAGTTCTTTATATATTTTAGATATTAACCCCTTATCAACTATATGATTTGGAAAACTTCTCCCATTTGGTAGGTCGCTTTTTCATTTTGTTCATGCTTCCTTTACTGTGCAGAAGCCTTTAATTTGATGTGGTTTTACTTGATTATTTTTTGCTTTTTAGTTCAAAAAAATCGTCACCAAGACTGATGTCAAGGAGCTTACTGCCTATGATTTCTTGTAGGAATTTTATAATGTCAAGTCTGACATTCAAGTCTTGAATCAGTTTTGAGTTAATTTTGTATATGGTGTAACACAGTGGTTTACTTTCACTCTTTTGCATGTGGCTGTCTAGTTTTCTTTTTTTTAATGTTCCTTTCCTTTCCTTTTTTTTTTTTTTTTTTTTTACATCCAAGTTAGCATATAGTGCAACAGGGATTTCAGCGGTAGATTCCATAATGCCCCTTACCCAATTAGCCCATCTCCCCTCCCACAACCCCTCCAGTAACCCTCAGTTTGTTCTCCATATTTAAGAGTCTTATGTTTTGTCCCCCTCCCTCTTTTTATATTATTTTTGCTTGCCTTCCCTTGTGTTCATCTGTTCTGTCTTAAAGTCTTCATATGAGTGAAGTCATATGATATTTGTCTTTCTCTGACTAATTTCCCTTAACATAATACCCTCTAGTTCCATCCATGTAGTTGCAAATGGCAAGATTTCATTCTTTTTGATCGCCGAGTATTACTCCATTGTATATATTAACCACATCTTCTTTATCCATTCATCAGTTGATGGACATTTAGGCTCTTTCCATACTTTGGCTATTGTTGATAGTGCTGCTGTAAACATGGGGGTGCATGTGTCCCTTCGAAACAGATCACCTGTATCCCGTGGATAAATGCCTAGTAGTGCAATTGCTGGGTCATGAGTAGTTCAGTTTTTAATTTTTTGAGGAACCTCCATACTGTTCTCCAGAGTGGCTGCACCAGTTTGCATTCCCACCAGCAGCGCCAAAGAGATCCTCTTTCTCCGCATCCTCACCAACATCTGTTATTGCCTGTTAATGTTAGCCATTCTGACAGGGGTGAGGTGGTATCTCATTGTGGTTTTGGTTTGTATTTCCCTGATGATGAGTGATGTTGAGCATCTTTTCATGTGTCGATTGGCCATTTGAATGTCTTCTTTGGAGACGTATCTATTCATGTCTTTTGCCCATTTCTTCACTGGATTATTTGTTTTTTGGGTGTTGAGTTTGATAAGTTCTTTATAGATTTTGGTTACTAACCCTTGATCTGATATGTCATTTGAAAATATCTTCTCCCATTCTGTCGGTTGCCTTTTAGTTTTTCTGATTGTTTCCTTTGCTGTGCAGAAGCTTTTTATTTTGATGAGGTCCCAGTAGTTCAATTTTGCTTTTGTTTTCCTTGCCTCTGGAGACGTGTTGAGTAAGAAGTTGGTGCAGCTGAGGTCAAAGAGGTTTTTTGCCCATTTTATCCTCAAGGCTTTTGATGGCTTCCTTTCTTACATTTAGGTCTTTCATCCATTTTGAGTTTATTTTTGTGTATGGTGTAAGAAAGTGATCCAGGTTCATTCTTCTGCATGTCACTGTCCAGTTTTCCCAGCACCATTTGCTGAAGAAACTGTCTTTATTGCACTGAATATTCTTTCCTGCTTTGTCAAAAGTTAGTTGGCCATATGTTTGTGCGTCCATTTCTGGACTCTCTATTATGTTCCATTTTTGTGAGTGTCTGCTTTTGTGCCATTACCATACTGTCTTGATGATTACAGATTTGTAGTATAGCTTGAAGTCCAGGATTGTGATGCCTCCTGCTTTGGTTTTCTTTCTCAAAATTACTTTGGCTATTTGGGGTCTTTTCTAGTTCCATACAAATTTTAGGATTGTTCTAGCTCTGTGAAGAACGCTGGTGTTATGTTGATAGGGATTGCATTGAGTATGTAGATTGCTTTGGGTAGTATTGACATTTTAACAATATTTATTCTTCCTATCTAGGAGCATAGAATATTTTTCCATTTTTTTGTGTCTTCTTCAATTTCTTTCATAAGCTTTCTATACTTTTCAGTGTATAGATTTTTCACCTCTTTAGTAAGATTTATTCCTAGGTGTTTTATGGGTTTTGGTGCAATTGTAAATGGGATCGATTCCCTGATTTCTGTTTTTTCATCATTGGTGTATGGGAATGCAACCAATTTCTGTGCATTGATTTTATATCCTGCAACTTTGCTGAATTCATGAATCAGTTCTAGCAGTTTTTTGGTGGAATCTTCTGGTTTTCCATACAGAGTATCATGTCATCTGCAAAGAGTGAAAGTTTGACCTCCTCCTGGCTGATTTGGATGCCTTTTATTTGTTTGTGTTGTCTGATTACTAAGGCTGACTTCCAATATTATGTTGAATAACAGTGGCGAGAGTGGACATCCCTGTCTTGTTCCTGACCTTAGGGGGAAAGCTCTCAGTTTTTCTCCATTGAGGATGATATTAGCATGGGGTCTTTCATATATGGTTTTTATGATCTCAAGGTATGATCCTTCCATCCCTACTTTCTTGGGGGTTTTTATCAAGAAAGGATGTTGTATTTTGTCAAATGCTTTCTCTGCATCTATTGAGAGGATCATATGGTTCTTGTCCTTTGTTTTATTGATGTGATAAATCACATTGATTGTTTTGTGGATATTAATCCAGCCCTGCATCCCAGGTATAAATCCCACTTGGTCCTGGTGAATAATTTTTTTAATGTATTGTTGGATCTGGTTGGCTAATAATCTTGTTGAGGATTTTTGCATCCATGTTCATCAGGGAAATTGGTCTATAGATCTCCTGTTTAGTGGGGTCTTTGTCTGGTTTTGGAATGAAGGTGATGCTGGCTTCATAGAAAGTGTTTGGAAGCTTTCCTTCCATTTCTAATTTTTGGAACAGCTTCAAGAGAATAGGTGTTAACTCTTCCTTAAATGTTTGATAGAATTCTCTTGGAAAGCCATCTGGCCCTGGACTCTTGTTTTTTTGGGGAGATTTTTGATTACTAATTTGATTTCTTTACTGGTTATGGGTCTGTTCAAATTTTCTATTTCTTCCTGTTCCAGTTTTGGTAGTGTATATGTTTCTAGGAATGTGTCCATTTCTTCCAGATTGCCCATTAATGTTGGCATGTAATTGCTCATAATATTCTCTTATAATTGTGTTCCTGTGGTGTAGGTTGTGATCTCTCCTCTTTCATTCCTGATTTTATTTATCAATCTAGTGGTTTATCAATTTTGTTAATTCTTTCAAAGAACCAGCTTCTGGTTTCATTGATCTGTTCTGTGTTTTTTTTTTTAGTTTCAATAGCATTAATTTCTGCTCTAATCTTTATTATTTCCTGTCTTCTGCTGGTTTGGGTTTTTTTGCTGTTCTTTTTCCAGCTCCTTAAGGCATAAGTTTAGGTTGTGTATCTGAGATCTTTCTTCCTTCCTTAGGAAGCCCGGGATTGCTATACTTGCCTCTTTTAACTGCCTTTGCCATGTTGCAGAGGTTTTGGGTTGTGGTGTTATCATTTTCATTGGCTTCCATGTACTTTTTAATTTCCTCTTTAACTTCTTGGTTAGCTCATTCATTCTTTACTAGGATGTTCTTTAGTCTCCAAGTATTTGTTACCTTCCCAAATTTTTTCTTGTGGTTGATTTTGAGTTTTATAGCATTGTGGTCTGAAAATATGCACGGTATGATCTCAATCCTTTTGTACTTGTTGACGGCTGATTTGTGTCCCAGTATGTGGAGAGACAGGTCCTAAAGGCTCTGTGGCAAGAGAATTGGAAAGCAGGGGGCTAAGGCTCTCCAGCAGCCGAAGCATCAGTCCCCTGACTCAAGCCTCTTTTATTTTTGCAAATTGTCTGACAACAGCAAGCACATACGACATAGTATTTGGCATCTGGACAAGTCATCCACCTGCCATGTATTCCATACTGGGTCATGAGTACATCTGGCACCAGACAAAACATTCTTATCCCCAGGCCTGGCACCCGTATGATGTCCTTCTGGAGAGAACGAGCAGTCCTGGTGGCTTTCTGTCCTAGGAATGAAAATGCTTTTAGTTTATTGCTGCTCTGTCCCTTCCCTTTAGGATATTCTTATGGTGCCTCTGGCTTGTTGTTCTCCAACACCAGTATGTGGTCTATTCTGGAAAACATTCTGTGTGCACTGGAAAAGAATGTGTATTCTGCTGCTTTAGGATGAAATGTCATGAATATATCTGTTAAGTCCATCTGGTCCAGTGTGTCATTCAAAGCCATTGTTTCCTTTTTGATTTTCTGTTTAGATGATCTGTCCATTGTAGTAAGTGGGGTGTTGAAGTCCCCTATATTATGGTATTATTATCAATGAGTTTCTTTATGTTTGTGATTAATTTCTTTATATATTTGGGTGCTTGCACATTTGGAGCATACATTTTTATAATGTTAGGTCTTCTTGGTGGATAGACCCCTTAATTATGATATAATGCCCTTCTTCATCTGTTGTTACAGTCTTTATTTTAACGTCTAAGTTGTCTGATACAAATATGGCTACTTTGGCTTTCTTTTGTTTACCATTAGCATGATAGATGGTTCTCCATCCCCTCACTTTCAATCTGAAGGTGTCTTTAGGTCTCAAGTGGGTCTCTTGTAAACAGCCTATAGATGGAATTTATTGCCATTTTTTTGCTTGTAGAGTTGGAGTTTCTGGTGGTGTTCTCTGGTCCTTTCTAGTCTTTGTTGCTTTTGGTATTTGTCTGTCTGCCTTCCTATCTACCTACCTACCTACCTACCTTCCTACCTATCTTTTCTCCCCTCAAAGAGTCCCCCTTACAGTTTCTTGCAGGGCTGGTTTAATGGTTAGGAACTCCTTTAATTTTTGTTTGGGAAACTTTTTATCTCTCCTTCAATTTTGAATGACAGCCTTGCTGGATAAAGAATTCTTGGCTGCATATTTTTCTGATTCAGTACATTGAATATATCCCACCACTCCTTTCTGTCCTGCCAAGTTTCTATGGATAGGTCTGCTGCAAACTTGATCTGTCTTCCCTTGTATGTTAAGGACTTTTTCCCCCTTGCTGCTTTCATGATTCTTTCCTTGCCTGAGTATTTTGTGTATTTGACTATGATATACCTTGTTGATGGTCGGTTTTTGTTGAACATAATGGGAGTCTTCTGTGCTTCCTGGATTTTGATGTCTGTGTCTTTCCCCAGGTTAGGAAAGTTTTCTGCTATGATTTGCTCACATAACTCTTCTGTCCCTTTTTCTCTCTCTTCATCTTCTGGGACCCCTGTAATTCTGATGTTGTTCCTTTTTAATGAGTCACTGATTTCTCTAATTCTTATATTGTGTTCTTTTGCCTTAGTCTCCCTCTTTTATTCTGCTTCATTATTCTCCATAAGTTTGACCTCTATATTGCTGATTCTCTGCTCTGCCTCATCCATTGTTGCCACCGTGGCATCCATTTGAGATTGCAGCTCAGTTACAGAATTTTTTATTCCATTCTGACTAGCTTTTACTTCTTTTATCTCCGTAGAAAGGGATTCTAATCTATTTTTGACTCCAGCTAGTATTCATATTATCATGATTCTAAATTCTGGTTCAGTCATCTTGTTTGTATCTGTGTTAGTTAAGTCCTTGGCTGTCATTTCTTCCTGCTCTTTCTTTTGGGGTGACTTCCTTCGTTTCATCATTTTAAGGGAGAAAAGGAATTAATGAGGTAAAAAATTAAAATTAAAAATTTTTAAATAAAAAATTACAAACAACAAACACACAAAAAATCAAATAAATGATGCTAGATCCTAGGTGTGTTTTGGTCTGGGTGTTGAGAGGGGCTTGATAGATTAGAGAAAAAAAGGAGAATGACAAAAAAAAAGGAAATCATTTGAAAATTTGAAAAAAAATGAATAGACTGAAATAGAATAAAATGAAATAATGGAAGTAAAATAGGGTTTGAAAAAAATTTACATGAACATAAAAAATATAGTAGAAAAACAAAGAAAATATTTTTAATAAAAACAAAATAAAAATAATTTTTTTTCTCTTTCTGTATTCAAGAAAAGAAACAAAAAGAATAAAAAAGGAAACAAAAAGAAAATTGTGTAGCTGGACCAGCAAACAGACTGAAATATGATTGAAATTATTTCGTTTTCCCCTAGAAGTCAAGCTATGAAGAGCTTTATAGTCCATAAACTAAGCAGGCAGAAAGACTTATGGTGTTCCTGAAGAGTGAGTTTGGCCCAGTTGGGCAGGGCTTAGTGTAATGGTTACGTTCTCCACCAGATGGTGCTGCTTAGCTGACTGGGGTGGATTGTTGTGGTGCTTGTAGGTGTGTATGCGCATGCACAGGAGGGGTGATACTGGCTTCACCCACCTACCCTGTCTCTAGTATCGGAACTCTGTTCTCCCCAGCAGCAGTCATGCACCGGTACTTTGTCTTCGGCGTCCATCTGCTCCCTGCTTTTACACTGTCCACGACCAAGACCCAGGCAGCATCTCCCTCATAAGTTTTATCTCAGATGTGGCTATGTTTCCCGACCTCTTAACCCTGAGGGTCTGTGGCTTTGATTCTTTCTGCCCCTGTGCGGGAGGCTCTCACCAAGCCAAGGCTGGGTGCTGACCCCACTTAGGAATGTTCACGGGACCATGCTGCTGCTGATGCCTAGAAACTGTGGCTGGGTGCCAGCCTGTCCCAGAAAAAGTTTGCAGGACAGTGTAGCAGCAGAGTTTCAGGGATTGTGGAAAATCACAACATACATCTGGCACCAGGCTTCACACCCTGTGACCTTGTTCCAGCACCAGCAAATGTGGTTGTTCTCCTGGATCCACTGGGGCCTTTGCCTTTTGGGGAGCCACATATCCTCTAGTAGATGTCCTCCCAGCAGGGGAACCAACTCTTCCCATGTGGCCTGAAGACCCCCAGACTTCACTCTGCTCATGGAGATTCACCCTTCTCACCAGAGCACTGCCAGGTATCGAGCCGCAGAGTTTCAGACTCTGCATTCCCCGTTTATAGAGTCTTAATGGGATTTAAACCCTCTCCTTTCTCCTCTCTCCTCTCTCCTCTCTCCTCTCTCCTCTCTCCTCTCTCCTCTCTCCTCTCTCCT
>NC_064818.1:1722428-1754271 GCF_023721935.1 Panthera uncia
CTCCTCTCTCCTCTCTCCTCTCTCCTCTCTCCTCTCTCCTCTCTCCTTTCTCCTTTCTCGTTCCATCCCTGTGGCTATTTCCACTTTTCCACTTTCCAGATGCTTTGGGGGGGTGGGATGCTTTTGCCATACTCTCCCCACTGGCCTCCCGCCTCTGTCCTCTCTCTGCAAGCAAAAACACCTCCCTGCCCTCCACGGCTTCTTCCCCAGTTCACCTCTCTGCACCGCATACCTGCTGAGTTCTGTGGTTCAGGTTGTGCAGATTGTTGTGTTAATCCTCAAATCAGTTTTCTAGGTGTGCAGGATGGTTTAATGTTGATCTGGCTGCATTTCATGGACACAAGATGCAAAAAACTTCCATGGTATTCCGCCATCTTGGCTTCTCCCTCGCTGTCCAGTTTTCTTAACACTTCAGTTAAGAGACCATGTTTCCCCATTGGATAATCCTGGCTCCTGTATCATAAATTAATTGACCATATAATCGTGGATTTGTTTCTGGGCTTTCTATTAGGTTCCATTGATCTATGTGTCTGTTTTATGTCAATACCACAATGTTTTGATTTTTGTAACTTTGTAATAAGGTTTGATGAATTTTGGCATACTTAAGAGAGATTATGAGTTTGGTTCCAGACAATCACAGTAAAATGAATATTGCAACGTGACCACAATAAATTTTTTGCTTTCCCAAGGCATATAAGAGTTATGTTTACACTTGTCTATTAAGTCTGCAATAGCATTATGTCTAAAAAAACAAGGTACATACCCTAATTAAAAATGATTTATTGATAAACAGTACTAACCATCATCTGAGCTTTCAGTGAATCATGATCTTTATGCTGGTGGAGGGTCCTCCCTTGATGTTGGTGGCCGATGACCGGTCAGGTTGCTGGGTGCTGAAGGCTTGGGCGGCCATAGAAAGTTCTATGACAACAATGAATAAGACAACAATGAAGTTTGCTACTTCAGTTGACTCTTTCATGAATGATTTCTCTGTAGCATGTGATGCTGTTTGATGGCACTTTACCCACAGTAGAACTTCTCTCAAAACTGGAGTCCATTCTTTCACACCTGCCACTGCTTTATCAACTGTGTTCGTGTGATATTCTCAATGCTGTGCTGTCATGGCAATAGTCTTCACAGCATCATCACCAGGAGTAGATTCCATCCTGAGAAACCATGTTCTTGAGCATCCATAAGAAACAACATATCTATTAAAAATTTTATCATGAGATGCAGACGTTCAGTCCCACCTTCAGGCTCCATTTCTGAGTCCAGTTCTCTTGCTGGTTCCCCACATCTGCAGTGACTTCCTCCCCTGAGGTCTTGAGACACTCACTGTCCTCCATGAGGGTTGGAATCAACCTCTTCCAGACTCCTGGTCATGTTGATGACCACCTCTCCCCATGAATCATGAATGGTCTTATTGACATCTGGAATTATGAGTCCATTCCAGAAGGTTCTGCATTTTCTTTACCCAGATCCATCAGAGGAATCACTATCTATGGCAACTAGAGCCTTATGAAATGTATTTCTTTTTTTTTATTTTTTTTTTATTTTTTATTTTTTTTATTTTTTAATATATGAAATTTACTGTCAAATTGGTTTCCATACAACACCCAGTGCTCATCCCAAAAGGTGCCCTCCTCAATACCCATCACCCACCCTGCCCTCCCTCCCACCCCCCATCATTTCTTAAATAATAAGACTTGGGTTGAAAGGACTCCTGATCCATGGGCTACAGGACGGATGCTGTGTTAGCAGGCATGAAAACAGCATTAATCTCATTGTACATTCTCATCAGAGCTTGTGAGTGACCAGGTGCATTGTGTGAGCAGCTGTATTTGAACTGAGCATCAGGTCTCAACAGAGGGCTCCGAACATTCAGTGAACCATGTTGTGAACAGATGTATTGTCATCCTGCTGCTCCCTCGATAGAGCCCGGGCAGAGGGGATTTAGCAGGATCCTTAGGGGCTCTAGGATTTTGGGACTGGTACATGAGCACTGGATTCAGCTTCAAGTCCCCAGCTGCATTAGCCCCTAATGAAAGTGTCAGCTTGTCCCTTGAAGCCTTGAAGCCAGGCACAGACTTCTCTCCAGCTGTGACAGTCCTGGATGGCATCTTCTCCCAACAGGAGGCTGTTTCATCCACACTGAAAGTCTTGTTCAGTGTGGCCACCTTTACTCACTCTCTCAGCTGGATCTTCTGGATGACTTCCTACAGCTTCTACATCAGCACCCACGGCTTTGCCTGGGGCCTTTATGTCATGGAGGTGGCTTCCCTCCTTAAAGGCTTCCCTCCTCTGCTCACTCCAGACTTCTCCTCTGCAGTCTCCTCACCTCTCAGCCTGCACAGAAGTGAAGGGCCTTGCTCTGAGTTAGGCTTTGCCTGAAGGAACGTCGGGGCCGGTTCGATCATAAGTCCAGACCACACAACCTTTCTCCGTATCAGCAGTAGGCTGTGTGGCTTTCTTGCCATCCGTGCGCTCACTGGAGAAGCACCTGTCCTTTGCTTCAGGAGCCTGTCCTCTGGGTCCTCCACTTGGCTGATGTTTGGTGCATCCCTTGGCCTCGCTCTCAGCCTGTCTCAGCTTTGGACACACCTTGCTCTCTGAGCTGACTCCTTCCTAGTTTGTGATTCGTGACAGACCCGTGACTCTTCCTGTCACTTGAACACCGAGCGGCCATTACTGTAGGAGTATTAACTGTCCTGATTTCAGTATTGTTGTGTCTCAGGGAATCGAGAGGCCTGAGGAGAGGGAGGCAGGGGAATGGCTTGTCAGCGGGGCAGTCAGAACCCACACACATTTGTCAAGTAAGTCGCCATCTCATATGGGCATGTTCTGTGGCGTCGGAAAACAATTACAATAGTAACTTCAAAGATCACTGATCACAGATCAGCAGCATAAGTAAAATGATAATGTAAACGTTTGAAATATTGCAAGAATCCCCCAGATGTGACACAGAGACACCGAGTGAGCAAATACTGTTGGAAAAGTTGCACTGATAGACTTGTTTCCTGCCACAAACCTTCAATTTGTAAAACACGCCATATGTGTGAAGTGCAATAAACACCGTATGCCTGTACTTTTGGCCATTTGTTAAATGTTTTATGGCTGTTTTTATAGTTTTTTTCTCTTCTTTCTTCTCTTTCTCTCTTCCCTTCTGGGTAGTTAACTTTCTTTAGTTTGTGTTTGGATTCCTTGCTCATTTTCTTGTATTTACTAGCAGGTTTTGCTGTAGGGTTGCCATGAGGTTCACATATATCATGTTATTTGTATAAAAGTCTATTTTAAGTTGATAGCACCTTAAACTTGAACTCATTCTAAACTCTACATTTTTACTCTCCCCTTCTTGTTTTATCTTTCTGCTGTCATATTTTGCATCTTTTATGTTTTGCATCCCTAATTAATATTGTGGTTCTATTTTCAGTACTTTTGTCTTTTAACCTTAATGCTATCTTCGTAAGTGACTAGGTTGCTACCTTCACTATATGCTTACTCTTTCCAGTGGGATTTATTGTAGCATATGATTTCTCATTATCAAAGATTCTTTTTTAATGAGTAATAACTGGGTGCCAGCTTCTCACTCTTAATTCAACTCTTAATATCACATTCAGTGTTATGCAGTCTTTTTTTTTTCCACTTTACTAGTAAATCCTGTAAAGGCTATAATGATTCTAAGTACCATACATTGTCTCAAAATTAAAGATATTTATAGGAAAATATTTTCATAACATCTTGGCAACATAATGGACTTAAATGTGTAATGCAGAGTTTGCTTTTGTACATTGTCAGAGAAACTGAGTATTTACCAGGAAAACTTCACTTATATCCACAAGCATGCATGCTCTCTGATGCATGCCATCAGTCCATCTCCTCAAAATTATAAGTTAACTCCCTCGGTATAAATTAATGAAAAAACTGAAAAGAATTGGCAATTAATTTAGATTGTGTCTGAAAAAATATGGTATCTTTTATGCTGGGTATCGAATCACGGTGAGTGTTTCCTATAATGTGATTCACACATCAGTATATACAACAGAAATTATAACAAATCTTATTGGTATTTAATTGACTGAGTAAACTTAGCAATGAGTGGTTGAATCAGACTTTCTCCTGTATTATGACTGAAACTGTCTGATGATTAGTTCTTCCAGTTGATTATTGTTGTTCATGTAACTGATTTCAAAAGCTCTCAATTCAATATACTGTTCTGTCAGATCCCAAGTCAAATGATGGTTTCTATTACATGAGCCAGTTCTTATGGGCTGTCATATTTCATGTATAAGTCAAAATGCCTGCAATATAGGTCATGACTAACTGACTCATTAAAAGTTTGAATATTTTCCAAGTAGTCTGTACATTTGGCCAGTTTCAGTTTTCTACTACTTTTTATATTCTTTAAAGAGAAAAAAAACAGTTTTGCATCAATCCTGTATTAAGGGCTATAGTAAATATTTGAAAGGTCATGTGGAGGAGTGGGAGAACAGTGGCTGGACATAACCTTGGGCTGTGGTCCAGATCTGGTATTATTTAAGCATGTGAAATTTAGTAAAGAGTATACTTCAGATTTCTCACTGACAAATGAGTTTGATGCAGTGGTTATTCTGATGAGTCACCACAAATAATGCTGACGTTGAGTGGCGGCTTAGATTTTCCTTAAATAACAGAACTCAAGTTCTTGCAGGAGGGATGCAAGCTAGAAGAACACAACACGTATTGATCTGGTGGTGATAATTGCTAGCGTAAGGTTACCAGAAATGCTGGCAGAAACTCTTTGGATAAAAATCTTTAAAAAGAGATTTAAATTTCTTCTACTGAAGTCGGTAAGAGAAGGGGCAAGAGGCTAGACAATATACAAAGAACGGCTCTCTTAGTCTGCAAGGTTTTTACTGATAATGTGTCTCAGTAAACCTGAATGTGTTTGGAAAGGTCTTTACCTTCAAAGCTTGGCAAAGTGTGATAACAGTGGGTACTTGGGATCTTTAAAGAATTGTTGATTCTATCGAGGGGAAAGGAGGAAGAAAAAAGAAAATCCTGAATGCTATTTACAGACTTGTTCAATTCCAAATTTTAAGACCCCTTTCATTTCTTAGCTTATGAGTTAAGCTAGTTGAATTATATAAAAATTTGATTAGGTGACCAACGTATCAACCCCACGAAGTGGAAGGAGGAGTTTGCACAGAAACAGGAAGTGAGGACTCCACGTTGGTGGTCGGTTAGGGTTCCAAATGACATTGCTTAGAACACAGCGTAAATTGGGTGTCTTTTTAAATTACCTCTTTTAATTATTGGTCAACATACATGTTGGTGTAATTGACATGATTATTGGAGGCAATATCAAAGTGAAAACATGCGTGTGCTACTCATGCCTGGGAAGCCAGACCAAAAACCCAGTTTCCTCTTTATATAGTTTAATTTTTCCATGTTGCTTTTCTTTAAAGCATATCCTTTTCCCTGAACAGTTTGGAAGGTCATTCAGCTTTGTTTCTGTTTGTTTTGTTTCGCTTAAACTTGATTGAGGAAAAACTGACACATCTAATTGTGTGTATTTAAAGTGTACAATGTGGTTATTGGATATACGTATGTGTTGTGGAGTGATGCCCACAATTAAGATGGTTAACACATCTGGAAACTCACATAGCTAACTCTTTTTATTTAATTTTTTAATGTGATGAGAATACTTAAGATCTACTCTCAACAGCGTTCAAGTATATAATACAATTTTATTAACTACAGTCACCATGCTGTGTGTTTGATCTGTTCTTACCTCAACTGAAAATTTTACTGTTTGCCGAATGTCATCCCATTTCCCCTGACCCCAGTTCCTGGAAACCACCATTCTATTCTCTGCTTCTTCTATAAAATCAGCATTTTTTTTTTAAATATTCCATGCCTAAGCGATACCACAGAGTATATGTTGTCCTATGTCTGGCTTATCCCACTTGGTGTAATGCCCTCCGGCTTCATCCATGTTATCAAAGATGGCAGCATTTTCTCTACTTTATGAGTGAATAATAATCGGTGTGTGTGTGTGTGTGTGTGTGTGTGTGTGTGTGTGTGTGTGTGTGTTAGTGCGCCACATCTTTATCCATTCGTTTGTTTAGGGACATTGAGGCTGTTCCTGTATCTTGGCTATTGTGAATGACACTACAGTGAACACGGGGGAGTGGCTATCTCTTCAAGATACGGCTCTGGGTCCCTTAGATGTATGTGCAGGGGTGGGACTGCGAGATCGTGTGGTAGCTTAGTTCTGACTTTGTGAGGAAACAGCAGCCTGTTTCCATAATAGCTTTTCAGTTTATTGAACGTGGGCCTTGCTGGACAGGAGCTTTCCAGTTTGATGCAGCCCCACTGGTTTATTTTGGTTTTTGTTGTCTTAGCCAAGAAATCATTGCTAAGACCAGTGTCAGGATCTTCTCCCCTATGTTTTCTTCGAGGAGTTTTATGGTTTCAGATCTTACATTTAAGTCTTTGATCCATTTTGAGGTAATTTTTGTAAGTGATGTAAGAATGGGTCCAGTTTTATTCTTTAATATGTGGATATCCAGTTTTCCCAGCACCGTTTATTAGAGACTGTCCTTTTCCCCTTAGTGTTCTTAGCTCCCTTATCAAGTATCAGTCGTGTCTGGATATGCAGAGCTTCGCGTCTGTGCTTCCTGTCATGTCCTGCTGGCTTAGGAGCCTGTTTTTACTCCAGTACCACACTGTTTTCATTACTAGGCTTTGTAATATGCTTCAAATCAGAAAGTGGGATGCCTTCAGCGTTCTTGAAAAAAAGAAACAGAATTGCTTTGTCGATTCAGTGTTTTTCTGGTTCCACACAAATTTTAGTAGAGTTTTTTCCTCTTTCTGTGAAAAAATACCCTTGGAATTTTTGTAGGTGTTGCAGAAAGACTATAAATTGCTTTTGGTAGCATGGACATTTTCACAATATTAATTCTTCCAATCCAAAACACAGACTATATTTTCATTTGCTTGTAGTGTCTCATGGTTTTAGTATATAGGTCTTTAACCTACATGGTTAAATTTATTTATAAATATTTTATTGTTGTTATTATAAATGGAATTGCTTTAATTTCTTTTCAGCTATTTTTTTATTGTTTAAAAAATTTTTAATGTTTATTTTTGGGAGAGAGACAGAGCCTGAGGAGGAGAGGGGTAGAGAGAGAGTGAGACACAGAATCTGAAGCAGGATCCAGGCTCTGGGCTGTCAGCACAGACCCCGACGCAGAACTCGAACTCATGAACCACGAGATCATGACCTGAGCTGAAGTTGGATGCTTAACTGACTACACACCCATGTGTCCCTCAGATATTTTGTTTTTATCGTACAGAAACAAAGCTATTTTCTGTGTCTTGACTTGTATCCTGTAATTTTACTGAATTTATTAGTTCTAACAGATTTTTGGTGGAGGCCTTATATTTTTCTCTATATAAGGGCATGTCATCTGCAAACAGATAATCTTATTTCTTCCTTTCTGAATTAGAAGGCTTTTATTTCTTTTTCTTGCCTAATTGCTCTGGCTGGGACTTCCAGTACTATGTTGAATAGAAATGAGAAGAGTGAGAATCCTTGTCCTGTTCGGATCTTAGAGAAAAGGGTTTTATATTTATGAATGAGTACGTTAGCTTGTGGGCTTGTCCTATATGGCCTTTGTTATGTTGAGGAACATTGTTTCCACATACAATTTGTTGAGAGTTTTTATCATGAAAGGATGTTGAATTTGGTGAAATGCATTCTCTACAATGATTGAAAGGATCTGATCATATATTTATCCATCCTTCTTTTAATGTGGTGTATCACATCAGTTGATTTGTGCATATGAAGCCACTATTGCATTCCAGTGATGAATCCCTCTTGATCATGGTGTATGCTTCTTTTAGTGTGCTCTTGAATTAGGTTTGCTTGTCTTTTGTTGAGGATTTCACCAGTGATATTTGCTTGTAATTTTCATTTCTTGCAGTGTACTCATCTGGCTTTGGTCTCAGGGTAATGCTGACCTTATCATATGAATATGGAAGTGTTCCCTTATCTTCAGTTTTCTTGAAGAGCTTGAGAAGTACTGGCATTAATTCTAGTTTAAAAGTTTGTTAAAATTCACCTGTGAAACCATCTGGTTCTGGACTTTTTTATTTATTGAGAGATTTTTGATTGCAGATTCAATCTCCTTGCTCATTATTGGTTTGTTCAGATTTTCCATTACCTCATGATTCACTCTTGGTAACTTGCGTGTCTCCAGGAATTTACCCATTTCTTCCATTATCCAATATGTTGGTGTATAATTGTTCATAGCATTCTCTTATGATCCTTTGTATTTCTCTGGTATCAGTTGTAATATCCCTTCTTTTATTTCACTTCTTTCAATTTTTCCTTAATGTAGCTAAAATTTTGTCAATTTCATTTAGCTTTTTGAAAAAACAAATTTTAAGTTTATTGATCTTTTCTATTGTCTTTCTATTGTCTATTTCATTTATTTCTACTCTAATCCTTATTATTTCCTTCCTTTGCTATCTTTGGGCTTAGTTTTGTTATCCCTTTTTATTCCTCGAGGTGTCAAATTAGGTTGTTAAACTGAGATCTTCCTTTTTTCTTAATGAAGACTTTTATCATTGTAAAATTCCTTCTTAAAAAGGTGATAGTAGAGAATGTTTTGCTATATCTGTTAAGTTTCAGTATGTTGTGTTTCCGTTTTTGTTTACCTGAAATCTTATTTCCCCAAGATCTGAAGATTTCCCTTTTTGATTTCATCTTTGTTGCATTGGTTTTTCACAAATATGTTGTTTAATTTACACGTGTCTGCATATTTCTAGCTTTGTCTGGTTATTGGTCTCTAGTTTCGTACCATTGTACCTAGAAAAGGTACCTGATATGGTTTCAGTTTTCTTAAATTTGTTAGTACTTGTTTTGTGACTAACCTGAGACCTGTCCTAGGAAATGTTCCATGTGTGCTTGAGAGGAATGTGTATCGTGTGTGTGTGTGTGTGTGTGTGTGTGTGTGTGTGTGTGCACGCGCTGTGGAGTGGAATGTTCTGTGCGTGTCTGTCAGGTCTACCTGCTCTAATGTGTAGTTCAAGTCTGTTATTTCCTCACTGGTTGTCTGTCTGGATGACCTGTCCATTGTTCAAAGTGGGGATATTGAAGTCCCCTGCTATTATTGCATTGTTGTCTGTTTTTGCCTTCAGATCTCTTAATAATTGTTTCATATATTTAAGTACTACAATATTGGCTGTGTATATACTTGCAGTTGCTATATCCTGTAATGAATTGACTTCTTTATCATTACATAAAGAACTTCTTTGTCTCCTCTCATAGTCTTTGTCTTAAAGTCTGTTTTGTCTGATACGAGTAGAGCTACCTTGATCTCTTTTGGTTTCCATTTGCACAGAGGATCTTTTTTTTGTCCCTCGCTTTCAGCCTGTGGATGCCCTTAAAACTTAAGTTGTAAGCAACATACTGTTGGATCTCGTTGCTATTGATGTTATTATTCTAATTTTATAGATGAGAAAACCAAATTTCAAATAGTTAAAATAATGGCTTCAAACATTGGTACCCATCAGTGTGTCTCCAGTGACTTGTTATTTCATTATGTTTTTTCCACTTGTCTTATTGAATGCTAGTGATGTTATGAGCTTCATGTAACTGAAGTGCAAAATCCTAAATGGGGTGGCGCTGCCTTTGTATGTGTCCACTGACAAATCACCTCCAGGTAAGGGCATCTCAGACTTGAGAAGCTAAGTGTTCTCTTTGCTACTGCCACAAGTTCTCAGGAAAGGAATCTGGGATTTCGCTGTAGCACAAAGAAAGACAGTAGATGGCGGTCAGAGGAAACTCCAGAAATCTTTACCAAGGGTTTGGGAGCAACAATCTCACTCGAATTGTGCTGGATGCTTCCTTATATTAATAATTGAGAAATGATCTATTTTGCACCTTGAAGTCTCATGGAGAAGAGATTAACGGAGACGGTAGGGTGGTTAAAGCTCTTACCCAAGCTCTGCCTTGTCACTAACACTGACGGCAACAAAGTTGGTTAGTAAATTTTAAAAACGTGTGAGGACAGGGAGTCGATTAATATAAAAGAACTTTTTAACCTTCTTTCTTTAGGATAGTAAGGTACTAACATTCCCAAAGCAAAACAAAACAATACTAACATTCCCAAGCCATCCATCTAGACTAGGGGGTTAAAAAACAGACTTATGATACAAGAACACTAATTCCTCCAAGTTACGCTTCGTGCAGTGTATTATGGAAAACAAAATAAATCTAATTTGAAAGAAGAAAGAGCTGGGTTTTGCGAAGATGAGAATAATTGCATACTATCTAAAGTCTGCTTCAAGCTCGGGGCAGTGGCTGGTATTGAAGGGCATATTGTCTCTGGGAACAGCTATAACAAGTAGATTAAAAGCAACACTACACCCGAACAGACAAAAGAAGGAAGAGAGATTGAAAGTAGAGAACAGCCAAGGCAACAGGATTTGATGGGGAAAGAAGGCAGATTATTGTTTCCCTCAAAGGATATTTGTGAATTCGCTTCATGTGCCACATCTTGAAGAGAAAGCAGAATAGAACTTGCAAAAGTCTCACTAGATTGGGAGTAGGTGAACATTTGCATTCAGGGCTCTCATGGAGTCATAAAGGGCCAAGAACATGGAGGCACTGCAGGAAAGTGCACCTGCTGACAGAGCAGTGATCTCCCATCAGGAGCAGTGAGGGTGCACCCAGGGGTCCACCTCGGCATCTACTCCTGCGGGTGTTCACGGTCTCTGGAGGGCCTTCCCCTCCAGTGTAGGTGAGACATGTGACCTGCTCCTAGCCAGATGGACAAGGTGAAAGAATTCTGCAGGTGTGAAATCAAGCTGATTTTGAGGTCTTCCAAAGGGTGACTGTACGGGAGGCTTGCCTTTCATCAGGTGGAAGCCGTTAAAAAGGGATTGGGCTCTCTCTGAAGTAAGAGATTCCTGTTGGCTTGAAGAACTCAGTAGCCAAGGAGAAGCCCACATGGAAAAACCTGCCAAAGACTCTAGAAATGGTGAGCATCCCTTAGAACAAGCAGGCTATCTCCTTTTGAAAGCCAGCAGTGTCCACGGTGGACAGATCATAACTAGGTCAGACTCCAGTGGATTAAAAAAATGGATTCCTCTCTGGTGTAATGACACACACACACTCACACTTACACACACACACACACACACACACACACACAAAAGCACACAGAGACAGATGGGGAGAAACAAATATAACAGAAAGACATTCGAAGAGACCTAGAGATTGTAGTTATAGGACAGATATTTAAAAACAACTGAGCATAGCATAGTATACTCTGATCTGTCCACGTTGTTGCTATTGGCAAGATTTCATTCTTTTTGATGGCTGAGTAGCGTTCCATTGTATATATATACCACATCTTCTTTATCCATTATACTAAGTCAGTGAAAGACAGAAATAAGTCAGTGAAAGACAAATACCATACGATTTCACTCAAATATGGTATTTAAGAAACAAAACAGATGAACATAGAGGAAGGGATGGAAAAATAAGATAAAAACAGAGAGGGAGGCAAACTATAAGAGACTCATAAATACAGAGAAGAAACTGAGGGTTGCTGGAGGGGAAGTGGCTGGGGGATGGGCTAGATGGGTGATGGGCATTAAGGAGGGCACTTGTTGGGAGGAGCATTAATTGTTGTATGAATTGATGAATCACTAATTCTATTCCTGAAAACATTATTATACTATATGTTAACTAACTTGAATTTAAATTAAAAGAAATAAAAAACTGAAAAATATGTTACAGAAGACAAAGACCAACAACTGCATCTGAGAATTTGAATGTGTTTAAAAATATGGTACTAAGTGGTTATGCGTAAAAACAGTTTAGACAGAATAGAAAGGCTGGTGAATTGGACAGTAAAGGAGTAGAAAACACCCACATTAATGTGCAGAGAGAAAATGTGCTACAAAACACACAAGACACCTTAAAAGTAGCCTAGGAAATAGTTTAAAATTCTAAGATGCATACAGTTTGTGACTCAGAGGCTGTAAGTGTAGAGAATATGAGGAACAGAAATGTTCGAAGAGATACTGCCTGAAAAAAATTCAACACTGACAAAAGACATCCAACCAAAGAATCAGTATGCTTTATAAACCCTAAGCTTGTGTACACACATGCGCGCCCACGTGCGCGCGCATACACACACACACACACACACACTCCGCATAACTAAGCATCATAGCGCAACTGTTGAAAACCCAAAGACAAAGAGGAACCTAACAAGAGTCTTCGGAAATAAGAGGACACTTCATATTTAAGGAACAATACAGAAAGAGGCATACAGTCCTCAGAGAGCAGAATCCAGAAGATGAAAGAATAGCAGAGCTTAGCTGAGAAAAATAAGTGTAATGGAAAATTCCATAATGCAGCCTTCAAACGTGAATGATACCATATATTACTTCCTATGTTCTGTGTACTTCACTTATTATGTTACTGTTTTCTGCTTCCTTCCACGAAGTTGCCAGTGGAGAAAATGCTGGTGCCGCCTTGAGAACATTTTTCATTACTGTAAACCTGGGGCTTAGGACGTGGCTCTTGGATGAAGATCTCGGTACGTATTTTTTGATAAGTGTGTGCATCCTCCAGAATTTTATTTCTTGTCTCCTTTTATCACACCACGTTTTTATACTCAAAGCCATACAATGGGTATAAATATAGAGAGGATGTTTTTCTTCTTTGAAGTTTGCTTTAGATGACTTCTAATGTGAATCCCCCTAGTTTATGAATGTATTTGATGGTGATAAAGAGCATTTGGATATAGAAACTTCTATCCTTTTAAGTCATGGTGCTAAATGTCAGTATATATTAAAATCACCTGAGGAGCTTGGATATGTTTTAAATTCCTGTGCCAAATACTGGTCCTTGTGACTGACTGTGTCTGAGGCAGGGCCAGACGGTCTGAATAATGAACACACAAGCCGTGTAATTCTAATGACGTGGTCACTACATAGTAGAAAAGGAAGTTGTCTGTCAAGGAATGGCCTCAGCTGTACAGCCGTCTCCCAACAAGTGATAGATATCACTACGCTTATTGAACTAGGGAAAATGTAACATATTTGCAGGATGCCTTTAAATGGGACAGAATTAAAACAGTAAAAGACTGTTGATTTTCCAGTGCACTTACATTCTTCACAGTGACTTATGCTATGACCACGTTAAAATTAACTGCTTCTGGGTTCACTGGTAATTTTATAGTTTTGTATGTCTTGTCGCATGATTATTTCTAAGTGCAAGTCAAGTCCTGCACTCAGCCATAGACTTTGTGATTTACCCAAATGACTCTGTTTTGAGTTGAAGATGAAAACGCAGTCATTCCTCTCCCGGAGAATACCAGTGATCAGTGCCTCCAGTCTGAAGACAGACCTGTCAAGACTGTCCGGTCTGCATTTAGCATAATTCAGACTCTTATCTCATTTTAAGGAGCCCTTAAATGAGCCCTTAAAAGCCCAAAGGCCTTCTGCCTTATTTTTGAGGCGGAATCCCTCTTTATGTGAAGCAGTAACAATCGTAATGAATCTTGATGGCAGGTCTGCAGACCCTTCTCCTGGCTGCAACAGATGGCTTGTCATAAAGACAGACACGAAGTAGATGTGTCTTTTGAGTATTTCTTTCAAAACTTATTATACTTCTTCCAAAATTGGAAAAATACCAGAAAATACATAACTAAAAAAAGGAAGAGTGGATGTAGGCTGTAATGGTGTGTTAGAGAATATTCTAGTTCTTTAAATTCCCTCTATTCAACTTGATTTTGTAGGAGACCTTGGAGCTCTCAAGCCACAACATTTAAAAATAGAAATGAAATTATCTATTTTTCTGAAGAACATTAATAATGGCTGTGGACTGACTTCCTACTGAATATGGAAATGAAAATATTTTCTACAGTGAAGAGAGGAAGTAAAGCAATTCTCCCTAGAGCTAAAAATGCACAGAAATCACCTTACCCTGATAGACCCAATTATTGCTGAAGTGGCTTTTAACTTGTAGAGTCTATTGCGACATGCATCTATTTGCCCATGTGTTTAGAGACAGCATATTATGAATGATCAATTTCAAATACCTTGAAATATGTTACTCTGCCGTGTTATAGAAGATCACGCTATTAGGTTGGAATTCATTTCAACAAGTATCTCTTGGGCTCATACCATAAGCGTACATTGTGCTTGATGTTGGGATGGGAAGGGGTGGGAAAAGGAAAAGAAAAAAGCCAACATATGGTACCTACAATTAGGGTATTTATAAGTTTTGGAGAAACAAAAATAACTTTTTAAAGATTCATGCTCAAAATGATTCTCATAAGCAGGTAAGTCAAAAGTGTATTTCAAACAATAATTCTGTCTTTCCATGCTTTATTTTTCCTTCACTAAATTTTTTAGCAAAAGGGTAAGAGATCCAGTGAGAGTAATGGGTGCATTTTCAGATTTGTGATCCAGATGTAATCCAGATTTGGCTCCCATCCAGAGTTGATCAATCCTGAGATTAAGTTAGAGAAGAAGAATGAGAGATATTGAAACAATCACAATTCTATGATTCCAGTACCTGGAAGAAAGAATAAAGATGGACGCTAAAATATGGATCACTGCTATCTCACAATATATTCTCTTACCTTTTCTCTCTACGTCTTCAGCCTTAGGTCAAGGATATGCCTCTCCTAAAAATTCCACTTAACTTTCTTATGCCTTGTTGATGCCACTCCAGGTTTGTTTATACACTCTAGATTTGTTTATGCCAGTTGGGATTGGGTATATCACTCTAGGTTTGTCTATACTGCTCTAGACTTGCTTATACTGCTCTACGTTTGTTTTTTGTTTGTTTAAAGTTTTTTTTATTATTTTTTTAATATATGAAATTTATTGTCAAACTGGTTTCCATATAACACCCAGTGCTCATCCCAACAGGTGCCCTCCTCAATGCCCATCACCCACCCTCCCCTCCCTCCCACCCCCCATCAGCCCTCAGTTTTTTCTCAGTTTTTAAGAGTCTCTAGGTTTGTGTATATCTCTCCAAGTTTGTGTATACTGCTCAGGATTTCTGTATAATGGTGTAGGTTTGTTTATATCACTCTAGGTATGTTTATATGTTCTAGATTTGAGTACCACTCTAGCTTTGTGTATGCTACTCTAGATTTGCGTGTATCACTCCAAGTTTGTGACTGTGCCTCTAGATTTGTGTGTATTACTCTAGGTTTGTGTATACTACTCTGGTTCTGTGTGGATCAATCCAAGTTTTTGGGTACCGCTTAGATCCACGTGGATCACCCCGGGTTTGTGTATACCGCTCTAGAGTAAAATTGATGCATGTTCACTCCTCACTAGTCTCAAAATCCCTGTATAGAATTTTTTTTTCATTAATAAGGAGGCTCAGTTTGGTACCTGGAAAGTATTTGGTTTCCCGCTAATACTATTCTCCAAAACAATTAGGAGCAACAAAATATTCCAGACTTAATATTTTTTAAAAAAAGAGCTCAGTAAAATAAATAATTAAATAGGGTTTAAACAGTCAAGAAAAAAGATACTTTGTGACTTGAAGAGTTTATGGAATAGAGTAGAAGCCGCTCTGCTAGGTGAGAGGTGGGTGCTTTCAAAGGGAAGGGACAGTAGAAACCAGCCTTACCTGTCTGACAGTGTAAAGAAAGGAGACCGAATTTAGAAATGGTGGCAAGATCATGCTGAGAATGTTAACCAAGGGGAAGAAGAAGGGGAGCCTGTCCAGGGACATGAGAGTGTCTTGGAAAAAGCTGATTTTAACTCGGGAAGAACACGTCTTCCGGAGCAATTTCATGCTAACTAATACTAATGAGAGCAACAGTAATGGTGGTCATTCTAATAGCAGTTACAGACATTTTTAGAGGCATTCATAAATGCTACATTCATGCTTAATCCTCTCCGTAACCCAGTGTGGCAGGTGAAAGTTTTCACATTTTATAGAAGACAGAATTTGAGATTACAGAGGTTAAATGAGTTTCCTGAAGTTTTACATCTCGGTCGTAGTCGATTTCCACAGAACCAGGAGTTCTAATCACTGTGCTGCCGTTTTTCATTTACTGCTATGTGCCAAATATGTATTCTGAATCTCAGGAACTATGTTTTCCTGAGTCTCTCCCCTGCAGGGTTCTGGTTTCCATTCAGCTCATGGGAGGTGCCCTTGGGATATTTAAAAGGCGTAAGAAAAGCAGAAGCTATTTTTCTCCACCCACAGAACGGTGGATCCTTGGTGGGACATTATTGATGCAGGATTTTACTTCAACAGCAGTTGTTGTGATGCAAATCAATCCTCTTGGCCTGCAGGCATTTCCGGCCATTGGGTGTTTCTATCCAGGAAGGCCTCCAGGGCAAATCACGGAGCCCTAACAGTATTTCTGTTTTTCTGAGTTTGCTGCTTCAGCACTCCCAAGAGTACTTTCATTGTCCATTACTGTGTAACAATTAACCACCAGAGCGGCAGCTTCCGGCAGCACGTATCCATTATCTCCTAGGTCGTGGGGTCAGGGGGCTGCGTACCACTAGCCACGCCCCGTGGTTGCACTGTGTTCTCCTGTGGAGGGCCTTCTGGGAGAAATCTGGTAGGGAACGTTCATGATTAGCATGTGGATGGCATTATCATTTCCCTGAGGTTCCAGGCCTGTGCGGTCACTTTTGTTCTGTAACTCAGACCTGCAGGTACCCCTCCATCCCTAGAGGCCACCTGAGGTCCTTCCTAGGTAGCGTTCTGTAACATGGCTTCCTGTTTCCTGAATCCCACGTGGAGATTCCATCTGCATCTGCAAGGACGGAGGCTGCCTGATGTGACCTCTGGTGGATGACATGGCCTATCAGCTTTGCACCTCCTGTTGATTGGAAACAAGTTGTAGGTTTTGCATACAATCAAGTAGAAAGAAATAAAGATGTGGACGTCAGGAGTTAAGGAATCGCGGGGTCACCTTAGTGTCTCTAAGACTAGAAACACTGCTTGCCGGGTATTCATTTTTTTCCTGCTGGACTACCTCAGGGGCTTCCGATTTTCTGATCAAGCTCGACATTGATGGAATATGAAAAATATTTCACCGTCGTGAATATAGTATTCAGAAACTTGCAGGTCATTTACAGGCGTAATCACATTTGCTTTTTCTCTAGAAAATGCATAACAATGGGATTAGCCTTAAATCCATGAGCGCATGGTAACTAGATGCATTTATTGTGACAAAGCAGTACCAATAGGTGTGATGTAATTAGTTGGTACAAGTAACTGCAAAACACTAATGTAACATAAACTAATAGTCAAATAACCACATTTGTTATAAGGCCAAATTAAACTTTAGATTTGCTTGTATTTGAACAATCTTTCTTTAAAAGACTATTTTGCCAAAAGATTAAGAAAAACAGATTTTAAATATATTTTTATCAAAAGAAAGTGTATAAAAGTGTGTTTGCCTTTAGATATTTCCATAGACTTTAAATTGTATCTGTTCTTCCAATTAAACTCTCCAGTTATGTCAGTATATGTCCAATGAGGTGGACCGAACATAATTCTAGATTGTTGGGCTTGAACAGATTCTCAAACACAATGTGATATTAAGTTTGATAGAAAAGTAAGTTAAACATTAATCTTTTGAATGCTTTTTGGATGGTTAAATTGGTGATTGGAAAATGTTAACAGTAATACCAATACAAAACACACCTAGGATGGGGCACCTGGGTGGGTGGCTCAGTCGGTTGAGCATCGACACTTGATCTTGGCTCGGGTCATGATCCCATGGTTCATGGGTTGCCGACAGCACAGAGTCTGCTTGGGATTCTCTTTCTCCCTCTCTCTGTCCCTCCCCCCATGCTCTCTCTCTCTCTCAAAATAAATAAATAAACATTAAAAAAAAAACTAACCCACCTAAGAAGCATTATTTTCTGACACCACATATTAAATATTTAGGCTAACTTTATGGTATAACTTTTTGTTGCCTTATTGAGTAAAGCCCTAATACTCGTAGTCCCTAACGATTTAATACCTCCAACATCCTTCTGTTGGCAAAAAAGTGTGTCTAATAAAAACGACTGTGTAAATTACACACCTAAGAACAGGTATTTTCAATGTCCACGTATATTAGAGATTTGGAATACTTCTTCTGATCCTTATTCCTTTGTGTTATTGAGTAAAGCCCCCGGATTGTCATTCTGTTATGTGACTTAATGTTGAGCAAATGGATTGTGTGACAGTTTGGTGTTAGAGCTGTGTGATGTGGGTAGATGGTGTCTCAGCTGATGTGACATTGGCTGATGTGAATTTCCTTCAAACCAGGAAATGGCAGAATAACAAGAACATGTGTGTGAAACTGGGCCAGTTTAGCAGAGCGTTTAATGATTATTTGGCCATAAATATTAGGGAATTGGTTTCCAGTTGTCTTTGTTGTGAACCCTCCCTGTGGGGTGATTCACAGATCATCTGCTTTTTGAGATGTTTGAGGTTCTTTATTCTGATTTCCAGCAGTGGCCGGTTTTGTGTGTGCATATATGGACATTTCGTCATTACGGTAATTATTTTCTTACTTGAAAAACAAATGATACACAACCCAAGGTGTTTTAAAGCGAGTAAAGAATCTGCATTCTTAATTCACAAAGTCCTTGTTAACAACAGAAATATTCAAACAATATTCTTTAATCTTTTTATTTTTAATAATTTTTTAAAATTTATTTTACTTAGTTTGAGAGAGAGCGAGTGAGCACAGGAGGGGCAGAGAGAGAGGGAGACACGGAATCTGAAGCAGGCTCCAGGCTCTGAGCTGTCAGCAGGGAGCCAGATGCGAAACTCAAACCCATGAACCATGAGATCATGACCTGAGCCCAAATCAAGAGTCAGATCATTTAACTGCCTGAGCCACCCAGGCGCCCCAAAATAATATTCTTCATTGTAGTTAAAATAACTTGAGTTCTTGAGTAAAATTCTTTTCAACATCAGTTTTTACAATCCCTTATTTCAAGCAGTGTAGCTTTATAAAATGAGAAAATTAAATCCTTTAAAAGTGTATTTATCATACTTTCTAAATTAGTGTTTACATGAACTAAAGTAAGAGGATAATTCTACATAAAACATCAACTTGAAGTGATCTTCATGCATGAGGAGAGCGTGTGTGTGTGTGTGCATACGTGCACACGCGTGTGCAGGGCAGTGAGTGGGAGGCTCAGAAGTTAAGCTCCAAGAGAACCCCCGTGTGCGCACCTGAGGTGTTAGAAGGCCGGTGCCGTATTCGAGGGGAATGCGCAAGGGTCTCGTGAGGAAAGTGCCAAGCACATGAAGTGATGAGGGAGAGTCGAAGGATCAGTAGAGTTTCATAGCTGAGACCCATGTTCACCATCAGGCTGAGGTGAGCATCATCCTGTTGTGAGGTGGCGAAGGGTATTTGAAGCGCACTCTTGGGGCATTTTGAGCCAACACGAGTGACCCCTCACAGTCCGTAGCAGGAGATGGGCTTCTTGTGTTCCCAGGTGAAGCTGTCTCAGGCCCACGTGCTAGGGAATGTTCTGCTGGGCACCCAGGGTGGCTCCCGGGGGCTAGTGGAGACCCATCTTTGGGTGTAGACCCAGGCCCCTCATCAGGAGGACGGAAGGGAAGGCATCCTGGAGCGTTAGTGAGTCTCGGGATCACTTTGCCGATTGCAGTGAGGAGGGTGAGAGAGAGTTCTTGCCTAACAGGTCCGGGCCTGGACCTGATATGCCCTCAGAAAGTCTGTGCTTCAGGAAGGTAACATCCCTTTGGATACGTTTTGTGCTCGCCCAGGTCATCAGCTTGCTGCTTCTCTCCGGGAGAAGCTACTTCTGACGCACAGGTGTTCTTGGAGCAGTCGTGGGCTTTCTCGTGAAGAACGTTTACTGTAATTTCCCCCTTTGATCCTGAATCTCCCTCTACTAAGCTTATCTTTTATTTCCTTAATCCCACAACATGTATTTATTTAAATGTGTAGAGTTTATAAGGGCTTCGGGGACCTGACATTTCCCTGGCTTTCACCCGTGTTTCTCCTACCTAGCGCTCCCGCTGCCCGTGTCCGCGCGTGTGTGGGCTTCGTGTCCTGGACCCTGTGCTTTAAATCCTGGAATCTAAACCCCAACATATCTTCCTTTAAAGGGGCTTTTCTCCATTTTTTTTTTTTTATTTATTTTTTTTTATTTTTTTTAGGTAACAGGCATCAGCAATCTGGGAACATGTGAGTTGACTTTCAGCGGTGGACTTTTTGTAGGACACGCAAATGATGCATTACTTCCAGTTTATCGTTAAGCCCCAATTCTCAGGACCGGAAGTGTGTCAGTGCCCCCAGTTTGGCCTGTCTGCCCCCACGAGTGATGTCCCAGCCCCACATTTGTCTGTTTAACCGCGTGGGGCTCTCAGTAGTTTTGCTGTATCTGGAAGTCGTGAAACGTCCCCGGGAGGAAAAGGACTCTACTGTTGGATCCGCTTCTCTGGGTTTCTCTCTTCTGTATGTTGGCCGAGCGGTTCCGTCCAGCACGTGTTCCCATGTCCTGTACCCTGCACACACACACGTACACGTGTGCGCACACCTGCCATTTTGTCTTCCTTTTCGAGTTTTTCCCGGTAGCAGAAACTTGACTTTGCAAATATGAAAACTCAGATCCAGAAAAATAAAATAGCGATTCCTCATGGCACACGTAATTATGATATTGGGGAGCTAGAATTTGTCCTGCCCCTGTGGTTCTTTTCCTGATCAGAAGAGCCACTCGCTGTGGATGGGGACACCATGGAGGGGGAGTGGGGCGGGGGCAGCAGGTGCGTCCAGCTCCTGGGGCCGGGGCATCAGTGGCGTGAGCTGCCTGGTTTAATGCTCAGGAGCAGGGGGCGCAGCGGCCTCCCCAAGTCATGTGGTGACGAGACGCAGCTAGGACTCTTCCTGCAGAGCCTTCTCTTTCCTGGGCTCCCAGAGGCCCCAGAGGTTCTGTGGACCGTGCAGCGCGAATTGTCAGAGTCCCTTCCCGAACCACAGAGAGTCACCTTGAGAGCTGATAACAGGAACCCCAGCCACTTGCCATTCTGTGCCTAGGCCTGAGAGGTTTATTAAGAAGGTGTACAAGTGCTTGGGTTAAAAGTAGAAGGGAAAGGATAGATGATCACCACCACAGCAAACACAGGAGATGGGCTTCAAATATAGGAAGAAAACTCTGAAGCGGAATTGGTGAATATCTAATTAGGCGAAGTATCTCTGCCAGCCAGTCGCCTGCAGCTGAGGTCATGTGGTCGTCCACAAGTGATGTTACTTTGGGCGAAGAGTATCTTGTAATGTGGCTTATCTTCTACAGTCTGAGGTGGATCATCCACGAGGTCTCCAGAGACACGGTTGTCACGTGTGGTCACGACTGGCCATGTGCTTACGTGAAGCATGGGATCGTCAGGGAACGCAGAGAGAGTCGGGCAGCTGCTCTCCAGTGACAACAATGATCCTTAAATGCGACAAACTTTGTTTAAGGCACTGTTTCCTCAGGGCGGTGTTTTTAGTTAGAAGTGGCTCAAGAATCAGGCAGTGAACTCAGCCTCAACAGGGCAGTGGACGTCCACAGGCCGGGTTATCTCTGGATGACGTTTTTTGACAGGAAGATACGGTCGTGGGAATGTTGCCGGACATGAGGTGCTTGTAAGGTGGATCTCGGTGTTACCACTGTGGATGGTGCCCCGAATGATGAGTTCAGAAAACGGACTCGTTTTCTAAGTAGTCTTCCTCTGAAAACTGGCCTTTTGGGAAAGTGTTTAACCACATTGCCACGCGCTGTCCTCATTTTCAAACCCGTGTCAGTGACGAGTTGGAATGTAAAATACTATCACTGAACAGATTGTATAATTTGTAAACTGAAGAAGTGGGACTCAGTGATTATTAAGAGAAAATAGTTTCATTCTCTTCTTTCCTACGTCCATCGTTAACCACTCTGTGGACTGAGTTTTCCTTTTTTTTTTTTTTTTTTTAATTTTAGTGTTTGTTTATTTTTGGGAGAGACAGAGCATGAGCAGGGGAGGGGCAGAAAGAGGGAGACACAGAATCCGAAGCCCGCTCCAGGCTCTGAGCTGTCCGCACAGAGCCCCATGCGGGGGCTCGAACCCTCCGACTGGGATATCATGACCCGAGCTGAAGTCGGACCCTTAACCGACTGAGCCACCCGGGGGCCCCAAGTTTTCCTTCTCTCTTGGTTGAAATCTGGATCTACCCTCGTTGTTTTTCTTGCGATCATTCTTAGGTAATAAAAAAATGCCTTTATCCACTTTAGATTTCCAGACTGTTTCATCCCCCAGACGAAAGGTCCAATCATTCGAGTTCCTGACCGCCTGCCCCGGCTGGACCCCGCAGGGGAGGGGGACTCCCCGCCTTCCTGGCCTTCTGTGGCTGTTTGCGGCGCATGCACAGCTAGCCCTTGTCTCATGGGGGGACCTCCCGCCGCAGGTGAAGAGCCATTGGCCCAGGGGAGCGGGGTGCGTCCCCAGCACCCGACCTGGGAGCACTGCCCTGCGAGCGCACGGCCCCTGGGCCGTCCCCCGCCCTCGTCCCGACTGCCCTCCGTGCCGCCCCCCCCCGCACCGGGAGGTGAGTGGTCGCTCCCCTCCGAGGGCCGCCGCGGACACGCCGGTGCGCGGTTCGCCCTGCCGGAGGCCTGGGTAGCGCCCGCCCCGGAGCGGTGAGCTCCCTGCACCCCGTCGTCGGCGAGGCGGGTCCCTCGTCTTCACCGCCCTGGGCTCTGCTGGGCTGGGTCAGACGCGCGTCGCATAGGTCCCCGGACACTCACGGCTCAGGAACCGCCGAGCCGCCGCCTGCTCAGCCCCCCCCCTCCCCCACCCCGCTCCTTCCCTGGGGGCACCGGTCCCACGAGTGCGGACCCGTCCTGGGTGACGACGGCACACCTGCCTTCCTGCCCGGGCATGTGCGGGCCTGTGCTCTACTGACCCCGGCCAGGCGGCGCGGGGGCTGCACAGGTGCACCTGGGGGGACACCCTGCGCCCTGTCGGGGCACCTGGGGCGCGGTCGCAGAGACCTCCGACTCCCGGTTCCTGCCCAGGTCGTGATCTCACAGTTGGTGGGTTCGAGCCCCACATCAGGCTCTGTGCTCACAGTGTGGAGCCTGCTTGGGATTCCCTCTCCTTCTCTCTGCCCCTCGCTCACTGCTCTCTCTCTCTCTCAAAATAAGTAAATGTTTAAAAACAAAAACAAACAAAAACGGTATTTAACTGAGCAGTATTTAACAGCTTTCCAAGTGTTCTTGCCAGAATATTTTATGTTTCTTTTCTTGGATCCTCTCCTGACATTGCACAGAGTAATGTGGCTTTCTAGAGAGTATTATTGTGAGACAAAAAAAAAAAGTGTGAGAATTTTTCACTCCTGTCAAGTTTTCTATTTAACTGTGATCTACTCTGATAAGCCGTGTTGTTACTATCAGGCTGATGTATGGGGGTGGACAGTTTAACTTAGGTTTTAAGTTTAAATTTAGTGAGGACATCCAAATATCATAGAAAAATTAATTCAAAACAAGATAGCGTTTCCAGAATCACATACCCATACCTCTGCCCACACACATTGTGAAATATTAATGCATACATTTATTTATTCCCTCAAAAATAGTTTTTACCATATGCTACACCACAAATAAAGTGCTAGATGGGAAAGTTTTGAAATTTTTTTAATCTTTATTGTTTATTTTTGATAGAGACAGAGTGAGAGAGGGAGAAGGACACACAGAGAGAGGGAGACACAGAATCTGAAGCAGGCTCCAGGCTCCGAGCCGTCAGCACAGAGCCCGACGCGGGGCTCGAACTCACAGACCACGAGATCATGACCTGAGCTGAAGTCAGGCGCTTAACCGACTGAGTCACCCTGGCGCCCCTAGATGGGAATTTTAAGCGTCCTTTTAGCCATAGAGGCAATATGGGAGGACTCGTAAAAATGGTTTAGGTACAGTGGCACATGAGAGCCTTTGATGATACTTGACGGAGAGCATCCCATGAAGTAAGGCAGCACTAAGTGCATCACCGCACACACCGTCTCACTGCATTATCGTTATCACCAGGTGACATACATCCCGGCATAGCCTCAGTGACACGTTAGGAAATGCAGGCTCAAAGAGGACAGGAAACTGCCGAAGTTTCATGAGCACCGAGTTTTGGTAACAGGGTACGATTGTTGCCAGCGAAGGAAATAGCCAGATCCCAAAGGCTAAGATCGACAGACGTCTTCGTTTTGAATTGAGTAGGCATTTGCACCACTGAGTAGGTATTTCCACAAAGACCCAGGATTTCCATGCACGGGCGGAGTGCGGGTGAAGGTGTGAAGTGCCAGGATGCACGTGAGGACCGGGACGTCTGGGAGGACGGGGAAGAGATGTCAGGAAGGCGTGGGCTCCGTCCAGGCTGTGGAAGCCAGGAGCCGTCACAAAACAGAGTGATGACGTTCTAAAGAAACCTGCTTTCCTGAAAGAAAGAGAAAAGACCTGCGAATCAGCAGGTGTTCTGGGGAAGGTCTAACCTGGAGGGGCATCTCTGGGGATGCTCTCCTCATGGCGGGTGTGGATCACTCAGGCTGTGTTACTGGTACGCGGAGTGCGGGCCCGGGGCATCAGAGACCTCGTGCGGTGCGCGACCTTCCTACCCGAGCATGAAAATGCCCGTTGTTGTCCTCGGGTATCTGTGTCACAGACACACTTCTTCACCTGAGTCCAGACCCCAACTCTTCAGTCTACATCATTTTAACATATGCTGAGGCTTTCAGGATTGTGACTTCAGTGTAAATAAAGAGAAACCACAGTTTATCTTCTGTGCATCTTTAGATTTTAAACCCCCCCCCTTCAATTTCAGAAGATCACATCACTGGGGGCAACGCTGCCTGTTATGTTTACTGGGCTGTAGAGTGTGGCTGGCACCATGAATTAGCCTAACTATGCACGATTCTGTGTGTAGGGTTAACTAAGACCAATTTATTGTGACGTCTAATGTCAGTTTATTTGAGTGCCTATTTTATAGTTCTATAGTATAGTATTATAGTTAATCTTTAGTTCTGCTTAGAATAAGGGAGCTAATTTTGGCCATCATATTGATTTATTTTTATGTTTTTTGTGTAACACATACAACTCTTTCAGAATTTTGTTTCACAGTAATAAAGGGGGTATTATAAATACTTCTTAGAAAGAAAGGGAATCGGAGGTGATAACATGGAGAGCCATGGGTACCTGGTGAACACTGACAGAATGAAAAATACCCTGTGGGTAGCTCACTGCCCATTCACCCTTTCTCCCTTACAAAGAGAGGTCTACACAGCCTTTTTTCCAGAGTGGCCAAGTGCCCCATTAGCATGCTCTGCCTCCAAAATTTCCTTGAAATTAAAAGGTTATGTGATACAATTACGGCCAATGAGATGGCCAGTAACCAGTGGGTGAGGAAAAAATTGCATTTTGAAGGGGTACAGATATGCTCCCATTCTCCTTTTACTTTTTTTGACTTCTTTCTCATTTTCCTGGCTGCAACATGGATATATTGCTTACACTTAATAACAAACATCCAAGACCAGCCACATGATTTGCAGAATCTGGTACAGATGAAAATAGCCACCCCCCCCCCCACCCTGTTCAAAGAGCAGGGGTAAAGTAGGTGGATAAATTTAGAACATTTCCTTTCAAATATTTCATTACTTTAAGACTTACAAGGCTTAGTACTAATACACAAGTAACAATATAATGGCAGAGGGGCGCCTGGGTGGCTCAGTCGGTTAAATGTCCGACTTCAGCTCAGGTCACGATCTCGGGGTCCGTGAGTTCAAGCCCCATGTCGGGCTCTGGGCTGATGGCTCGGAGCCTGGAGCCTGCTTCGGATTCTGTGTCTCCCTCTCTCTCTGCCCCTCCCCCATTCATGCTCTGTCTCTCTCTGTCTCAAAAATAAATAAACGTTAAAAAAGATTAAAAAAAAACAGTATAATGGCAGAAAAATAGTACAAATGGCATACAATATTTTCATCCATTAATTTATATAACAACATAATTTATTAATGTGTCATTTGATCAAAGATTTTTTGTCTCATTTTTCTGCATGTCTATTCAATGGTTATCAAAATACATACTTCTGGCAACTTCATTTGTAAGCACGATAGTTGAAAGTGATACCAATTTCTGTTGGCAAATGCAAGATCTCAAATAAGTTTTAAACTTTCTAATTTTGAGAAAGATCTTTCTACTTATATCATCATTACTGCAGCTGTTAATTGTGTTTTGGAGGATGACAAAACTTGGATATGCATTTCTAATCAATTATTTCAGGATAACAATTTTAGTCCATCTAGAGCTGATGATTCTTATAGAACTTTTCTAAACTATTTAATTTTTCTTTTTTTTTTTTTTTTTTTATTTATTTTTGGGACAGAGAGAGACAGAGCATGAACGGGGGAGGGGCAGAGAGAGAGGGAGACACAGAATCGGAAGCAGGCTCCAGGCTCCGAGCCATCAGCCCAGAGCCCGACGCGGGGCTCGAACTCACGGACCGCGAGATCGTGACCTGGCTGAAGTCGGACGCTTAACCGACTGCGCCACCCAGGCGCCCCAACTATTTAATTTTTCAAACAAATTACTTTTTTGTAAGTCTGAATTTAATTTTTATGTTTTTATAATCTGTTTTCTTTAAAGTGTGTTTATTCTGAGAGAGAGTGAGGGAGGGGCAGAGAGAGAGAGGGAGAGAGATAATCCCAGGCCGCCTCCACACTGTCAGTGCAGAGCCCAACACAAGGCTTGAACTCATGAACCTCGAGATCCTGATCTGAACCAAAACCAAGAGTCGGACGTTTAACGGACTGAGCCACCCAGGCACCCCGGTCGGAATTTGATTTTAAATCTATACAATGGCATTTCATTATTCTCTGTAACATTTAGTACCTTGAGACCAGCAGGTGCACAGCTGTGCGCGGCTCTCCCTGCCCAGAGGCCGGAGCTTGTGCTCATGTGCTGACCCCGCACATCCCGTGTGCTTGTGCACGTGCTTTGTTCTCCCGGGGACTTCAGTTACACGAGCCCTTCTGAGAGTAGGGCTTTGTGTCGCTACGCAGGCCCCACGCCTATCAAGTCAGCCTTGCAGATATCTTAAAAGCGTGATGGGGAGGGGAATGAATTCATGCTAAGAATGATGGACAGAGAGAGAGAGAAAGTACGATCCAGGGTCCTTGATATGGAAATGGAGGCACCGCACAATCCTTCACAGCCACCTCTTGATTTCTTACCAGGTTAGAAGCAAACAAGCAAATAAACGCTTACCTGATTAAATCATTTAATGGGGGTTATTCTGTCTGGGCATCTAAATACATTCATGAAGGGTACAGAATTAGTGGCCCAGAAAAATGTTGTGGACAGTAGCGGGAGCTAATACGTGGCGTTGGCAGTCTGGAAGACGTTGGACTGCAGACATTCGCAAACCTTGATATGAAAGTCTCAAACGCCGACCGCTTTTGGATGGACAGGCAGACCTGTCAGACATCAGGCACGCTTTCGTGCCCTGACCGTTGTGCGTGAGGCCTCATGCTGACTGAGTTGTAGTAGGAGGATGAACAGAAAAAGGGAATCAGACTTGCTTTCTTACTCCACCTCTTGCTTCCATTCAAGACCTCCTTGCAAGGGACAATAGCATCAGATGAGGGCCAGACCCTTCACGAGCAGAGAAAGAAGGGCAAACCAATCTGCTGAGGAACAGTACTCCAGCCATGATGGACAGCATACAGTCAGTGACATTCCCAGTGTTTATACACTTCTGTGATTCGAAGAGTGTTGCCCTTTTATGCCAAAGACAAGGTGCTCTAAGTAGCTGCAAAGAGACAGTCTTAACATGAGGAAAGGTTATCATCTCAGGAACTTTCTATTAACATTTCTCTGCTTCAATGGGACATTACAGCCAAAGTCAGATTAAAGCTGGTGCCTCCCCAAGCAGATGTTATCATTCTGGATTCCTTCAAGGGAGGGCCCATTTCCTTAAGAGCAGGTGAGGTGTGTAGAGAAGAATGCATGAACGAGATACAGTCCTTTGTGGTGATGAATCAAAGCCATTGCTGGGAGGTAAGGGTAGGACATGCATGATATTTCTCAGGAAAACTGCATCACTTGGTCGTGACGATATGCAAACCTTAAATTCCTACGGAAATCTCTAGGATGCTGAACTCAATGCAAAAGGAAAAAGTCTGGGAAAATAAAAATACCAGTATAGAATATCAAACCTTGCAAGATTTCTAACATTAATAACCAGTGGTCTTGATTCCAACTTGATGGAGTGAAGTGTGGTTTATAAGAAATCGGTTTTGTCAGAAACACTGGGGAATCTTGAAATAGAGGACTTAGGTATGAGCTGGCACTGGGGTGGAGCTCTTTTCAGCTGACCTGAAACAAGGAACGCGGACAAGTGATGGAACTAAGGTAGAAGAGAATATATGATTTTTATGGTATGTGAATGTCTTTTCGTATTTGCTCTTTTATTTTTTCTTTCTATTTTTAAGGGACTTTTCATCTTGTTTTGCTTTGCCTATTCATTTTCAATGGGGAGGAATTGAAATAATTATCAAACCAACATGTGGCAATAAGTGGATTTTGTTCTCAGAAGCCAATCCATGGAATGTTGAAATGAATGTTCTGTGAATGCGAGAAACAATGTGAAAAGGGACAGTATGTGTCACTTAGATCCTTTCTGTATAATTCTAATGATATTTTGATTCTCAGATTATTTTTCTTTTCTTTCAATTAGGGGACACTAAAAATCAAAACATACATTTACGTGATTTTTTTCTTCTTTTAGACTAACCCCTGATGGCAGTTTTATTCTTTACTCTGATTTTCTTTCATCACTGCAGTTTTAGTCAACAAAGCCGTGGATGATATTGCCTCTACTCTGACTGGATACTCAGTATAAATCATGACAGAGGACCGACTGGGTCCTCACAATATAGCAGGCAGGCAGGACGGTGCAGGGTTTCCATCCTGCAGTGAAGGGAGGGGACGTGACACAGGAGGACCTTCGTCAGGCCCCAGGCTTGCTGGATGGACACAGCTGCACCTGTCTGCCTCAGTCAGAAGAGAGCGAGGGTCAGCAAAGACGTGGAGAAATTGGAAGCAGCACAGTGTGCTGTGGGAACGTCCCGTGGCGCAGCCATCGTGGGAAACAGGTGGGAGATTTCTTCCGGGCTGAGCGTGGCATGACCGTGTGGCCCAGCAGTTGGAGTCCACTTCCAACAACTGGAGACAGGCAGGCAGTATTCACTGCAGCATTTTTGCAGTAGCCGACGGTGGGAACAGTCCAATGTCCATCAGCAGATGAACAAGTAAACAAAATGTGTGTGCGTGTGTGTGTCGGTGTGTGTGTGTGCGTGTGTGTGCGTGACCACATCATTCAGCAGTGAGACGACTGAAGTCTTGGGACACCTCCCAGCATGGATGACACATAAAGCCATTGTGCTCAGTAAAGCCAGACACAGAGGGATAAACGTTGTATAATTAATTCTGCTTAGATGAAGTGTCTAGACTAGTCAAATTCAGAAGTAGGTTAAAGTGTAACCGAACACGGATCTCCTTAGGGCTATACTGGGTGGTAGAACTAGGAAATCAACAGAAGGCACAGCATCGTGGGTTTTTCCCGGTGTGTGTGCCACGGAATATAGCGTCGCGTGAGCAAGCCCCTTCTCACTGACATGTATCGGGAGGAGAGTGAGCGGCAGGAATCCTGTCCACCTAAGGGCCGTGGACCTCGAATAAAGGACGTAGTGCGAGGAGTCCATGAGACATAGCTGATGCTGAGCGAGGTGTTAGGAAATGAAGTGGCTCTGAGGCCATCACCTGGAACGTTCTGTGGCCCTGGAAGGTGCGGGCAAAGGACCTACGGCTGGTGGCTGTGTGTGGCGTGTGAGAGCCTGTTCTCAAAACATTTGAGTGTTTTGGGAGTTTGTTCATCTGTATCAAGGAGCCTAAAACTAAAAAGGCGATCGGTGCTGATTCTGTTCGTAGCAAACCAGTTCCAGAGCATATGCTTGTCCCATACACGGCGTGAGAGACCGTAACTCAGCCACTGTCTTCTGACTCTTCCCGCTTGTGCGGCTGACTTGCGGTCACCACTCAGTAGTATTTCGTCAGAGGCTGCAGTGGTTTCCTGTTTATTGGACAGTATCGGCAGTGGTCTCCCACACGTGCGGGGACAAGGGCGGGAACAGACGTGCCCCTGTTCCTCATGCGGTAGGTTACTAATGGTCTCTGTGACAAGTGGCCTTGTGCGTGAAGTGGGATCCCCAAACCACCAAATGATAGCATTGTGTTTCCGGTAACTGATTCACGGGATTTTATCTCACTCCGGTGCTCATTTAGGTTTTAAGGACGATGAACCAGAGTCTGGACTTCATCAAAATTTGAAATATCTCTGCGTCAAAGAACACTTTCAAGAAAGTGTTCAGAATACCCTGGGAAAGAGGCCTGAGTCGCCTGCCTTTGACCAAGTATCAAGTACAAACAGCATTTTCTGGGTCCGTTTTTGTCTTGTCATCGACTTCCGAGCACATACAAGGAAAAATCAGAATGGCCATACAGAGAAATTATGGAACATGGTAAAGATCAAAACAATACAATTTAATGTTATCTCTCCAGGAACACACGACGCCATAAAATTCTAAAACCTAATTCCTGTGACAAAGCCTATAACACAAAGAAAAAAAAATAGCATAGCGTGAATCCAGTCCTCTGTCAGTCTCTGGAGCAGGAGGGAACTGTATGGGCTTCATCTGTGTTCGTTACGAGGCTGAGTGTCACCTTGGGACCGACAGTCCCGTAATGAGGATTGACTGTCAAACGAAGAGACTTAAAACAGCATCTTATGATAGAGCTTCCTCAACCAAGCTTTATAACCACCATGTTTCCTTCCTTTATTAAATATCTGGTCAGAATTTAAACTGAAAATCTGAGATTTAACACATTAAAATAGAAGAAATTAAACTTTGTAATCCTAAAATAATTTTAGAGCTGTTCTCTAACAACCAGTTTGAAAACAGTCATTTCCTAATCACTCATGATGGGTCTTTGCAATAGCAAATATTACGCGAAACAATAAAGCGATTCATGCGGGTCTAGATGGGCATTAGCTCCGTGGTAAGTCAGTTTAGTGTGAAGCATTTCTGTTCCAGAACACCCGTGTGCATGGGCGTGTGTGTGTGCGTTTCAATTCCAGACGGAAGGATTTCCAACCAAAATATATTTTGTTCTCAGATATTGATTACATTTCTGGTTTAAATTGTTAGGTAATTTGCAGCCCTCTTAGAGTGAAGCAAAATGCTAGGTAAAAACCACTGAAAAATTCTGTAGATAAAATTTTAGTTGCAGGTTGCTAGTGTGTCGGTAATAACTTTAACTGGTCTCGCACACTGGAGCCACGGACACAAAAGTGAATATATTTTCTGTGATGTGGAAATGAAATTAATAGCACATTTAACGTGAATAGAGAGACAAAATCTGGAAGGAGAGAACAGGAGTGATTTATCAGAAAAAGTTGTATTTTGGAGGGGGAGATTTTTGATGTTCTGGCTTAAATGGCTATTTGATTTTGAGATAGTTGACTATTTTCCATTTCTGATCCATATGGCAGGGTGAAAAGAGGAACTGGTTTTGTTTATGAAACCAAAGCAACTTGAGATCAGTGTGCCTTCCTTCTTGGCTCCCCTCATGCTGTTTCGAGGCAAGGCCTTTTGGATGTACTTCGTCTACACTCCCCATCCCTGTCATCTGCCCACATTTTTGCTTGTTTTTCCCTCTCAAATCCTTTGCCACCTCCATATTCTCTTTACCCCCCCCCCCCCCC
>NC_064818.1:1754371-1825367 GCF_023721935.1 Panthera uncia
TTCTCTTTCCCCCCCCCCCGTGTGTGTGTGTGTGTGTGTGTGTGTGTGTGTGTGTGAGAGAGAGAGAGAGAGAAAGAGAGAGAGAGAGAGAGAGAGGATTTCATTGTTGAGATGACCCGTCAAGAAAAACTCTCACCCTTGATCCTTGACATTCCTAATCTCTGTGACTTTCCCCTCTGATCCACTTGAGCCACTTGGGTGGGGGAGAAAAAAGAAAGAAAAGGAGTTAAATTAAGATGGCTTGCATTGTATCTTTTTGTTCCTATCTTCATGGTTCTGTCATTTTAAATGCTCTTGGGTACTGGGTGGCATGCTTATTGTTAAATATCTCTACAAGAAAATATACTTCAGAAATAGATTAAATACGCATTTCTGAACATGTTGTGTTTAAAAACCCCCTAAGACTATGGTGTGCCTGGGTGGCTCAGTCAGTTAAGTGTCCATCTCCGGATCTCAGCTCAGGTCATAATCCCGGGGTTGTGGGATTGAGCCCTACATCGGACTCTGTGCTGACAGTGCTGAGCCTGCTTGAGATTCTCTTCTCCCTCTCTCTCTCTGCTTCACCTGTGCTCACTCTCTCTGTCTCAAAGTAAATACATAAGCTAAAAAAAAAAAACCCACAGGGACTTTCAAACAAAGCTCAACCCCATTATTTTGGGGTATGAGATCTTTAAGCCCTTGGAGTCTGCCTGTGTCTCTAACAGTGTTTCCCCCACGCTCCTCTGCCCATTTTAGGATGTAATTTTTCCAGCTCTCTAGGGTTGCACAGATGTGGTGGGTTTTCCTCCTCCTCGTGTCTGTCACCTGCTGACTCTCCCCTGCTTAGGACCCTGCTCTTTCCTTTCCCCACCGGTGATGCCTGGGCATTGAGTCTGCTGCACTTGGAAACCCAAATCCTCCCTGTCTCATCTCAAACACAGTCAGGTGCCTCTCCTACATACTCCATTAAAATTCTCTAAACCCTCCATATTTATTAGTTGTTACACTTCTTTGTTTCATTTACCATTGTGTAGATCATACTAGCTTTTGAGAATAGGTTTGGAGCCTTGTTCACTGGCATCTGACATAGCAGGTACCCAAATAATATCCAATAAACGTAGAAAATGAAGACCTTTCATAGTGATATTTTAAAATAAAGAGCACATACAAATCCTGTTTAGTTGCAAAAATGGATTTGAATTTTGAGTCAATTACAAACCTTAATTAAGATTTTATATAATATAATCTGCAAAATTTTTAATTCAGATTTTGTTTGGCATGATGAAATACGGATTTTAATATATAAAAATGAATATGCCCTCTAACTACATCTAAATATATTAGGTACATCACTCTTTACTTGATTCAGTGGTTTTCAAGTGCTTGTTAACCTTTCAAATTAGATTTGCTCCATCAATTATACTTAGAAACTTTTATCTTTCCCTTTTAGATTTCTTTAATTAGCTTCATTACCCATTTTAGTATTTTTATAATATTGAAGATGTATATATAGCTAGGTAGCATCCATAGACTTTTCAATGATTTGTTCAATGATAGCTAGTAAAAGAATAAGGAAAATGTGGATTCTTCCAATACTTGAATTCATTATTATGGAAAGGTTTTATTTTAAGTTTATTTATTTATTTGGTGGGGGGAGGGGAGGGCAGAGATAGAAGGGGAGAGAATTATAAGCAGGCTCCAAGCTGTCAGCACAGAGCCTTACATAGGGCTCAAACTCATGAACCATGAGGTTATGACCTGAGCCAAAATCGAGAGCCGGATGCGTAACCAGCTGAGCCACCCAGGTTCCCCTGTTATGGCAAGGTTTTCTAATCAGACTAATGAAAACATAAAAGCAAATTCCTCTTCCATGAGCTTACTTCTCAGCAAATTAGCAAAAAACAAAACAAAACAAAACAAAAACTATAATTATTACTGATACTATTTTTTATAAATTCATATAATGTATTACATGAGTGGTAAGCAGAAAAAGGGGAACTCATGTTCTGTATTTTAAAATAAATAAGGACTCAGGGTGCCTGGGTGGCTCAGTTGGTTAAGCGTCTGACTTCGGCTCAGGTCATGATCTCACGTTCTGTGAATTCGAGCTCCACGTTGGGCTCTGTGCTGACAGCTAAGAACTTGGAGCCTGCTTCAAATTCTGTGTCTCCCAATCTCTCTCTGCCCCTCCCCTGCTCTCTCTCTCTCTCTCTCTCTCTTTTAAAAATAAATGTAATTTTTTTTAAATGAATAAATAAGGACTCAAGGGGCTTCTCTAATGAGCACATCTACATAATAACAAAATTTTAAGTTTGTAACATTTTGTGGGTCAGGTGTACCAAGCATTTGAATGTCATATATAAGTGAATATGTAAGTACTTTGCAAATTTGACTTGTATCCTAGTCTGGTATTTCAATTTGTCATGTTATTATTCAGTGATAGCGTACGAATTTTGAAAGATTAATAGATGTATTTGCCTTGCGTTCCATATTTTGGATCCTTTCATCTATTCTTGGTTTCAATACCCATCCCCAACACACACACACACACACACACACACACACACACACACACACACAAATGCAAAGTATTACCACCACCACCATCACCAACCCTTCACCATCGTCATCATCGCCATTATCATCATCACCACCCTCACCATCACCACCATCACTAACATCTCTATCACCATCAGCGAATCACCTGACAGTTATGCTGTGCTCATCCACTCATGGAGGAGTATGAGAGAGAGAGAGAAAAAAAAAACCCAACAACAACAACAGAAACAAAATACAAAACCCCCCCAAATATTTTTACATTTTCTTGCCTTTTGATTTTCCAAATTTAGGACCTCAGGGACTATAATGGTTCCCAGTGGTAGAGTTATTTTAGAGGAAGTAGATTGATAGATGAACAGTGTTTTTTTATTTTAAGACCAGAGAGAAGAAGATGATTTTTGTGGGGTTGAGGGTGGTCAGGGATAGGAAACTCATGAATAGGTGCTCATGGCTTCCTGGAAATGGGAGTATTTTTGTTAACCTGCTCCAAGTGTGAAGCCCTATGAAAGAAAACAGTAACACGAAGAAAGAAAGACCCATGTCCTTTAAGAACTTTAAGAGCAGAGCAAACAGGAAAGAGAACAAGGAAGAAGCGGAAGACTAGATGTTGGAAAATGACAGCAGATTAAAGGGGAACCAGAGGGAGCGCAACCCGCCATCACTGATGAGGACATGGCGGAGAGAAGAGTGCAGGCCTAGGGCTTGTATATACACACACTGGAATATTACTCAGCCTGAGGAAAATGAAGTCTCGTCACTTGTGACGGTATGGATGGACCTAGAGGGCACTCTCCTGAGTGAAATAAGTCAGGCAGAAAGTGATTTTTACCGTATGATTTCCCTCATACGTGGAATCTAACAAAACAAATGAAGAAGCAAAACAAAGCAGAAATAGACTCAAATACAGGAAACTGTTGGATACCAGTGAGGGGATGGGTTGGGACGGATTGGGGGGCAGGTGACACAGGCGAAGGGGATTAAAATGTACACACTTCGGATTATAAGTAAGACACAGGATGTAGAATGTACAACACAGGGAACATATCAATGATGTGACAGCAGTAACCAGTTATTGTGGGGATCGTCTTGTGATGCACAGAAATATCAAATCACTGTGGTGTAACATGAAACTTACAGGGTATCGTATATCAACTATACTTCAATAAAAACGTAGAAATTAATAAAATAAAGAGGGTCGTGGAGGGGAACTCGCTGGTGGCTTGTGTGGACTGAAGGTTGAGGACGGGACTAGCTAATGGTCACAAGGGTTGGCAGCACAGATGACATAAAGACAAAGTAATCCCTCTTCTTCCCGACTGTGAGGTTTAGATAAAGCAGTAGAGGATAGAAAGAATCACAGATTAAATTTGATTTCTTCTGTCTGGTGAAGTGGAGAGATGACAGATTAAGTCAAGTGACACAAATACCAGGGAAGATCCATCCTGGTTGTCACCGAGGCTGCTCATGCCTTTCGGTGACGTGCCGGCCTCTCTCCCCACTCTCCTCCCTCTCCTCCCTCTCCTCCTCCTCACTCACCCGGCAGTCTCTTCCATTGTTCATACTTCCTGGTGTGTGTGTGTGTGTGTGTGTGTGTGTGTGTGTGTGTCCGTCCCTCTGGCCTCCTTGGGATGAAACAGATCATCCAACGTCTCCTCGGAACAACTCAGAACGTGGAACCGATCGTAACAAAAAGTCAGTGGGGTCAAGTGAAACATGAATTTTCTACCATCACTCGTGTCAACATGTGCTTCTTTCCAGAAACACACACACCCAGGAATATGATTCTATGGATGTTTCTGAGGGTAGACATACATGTAACTTTCTAAGTTGAGACTTTACGTGACTCAAACAGATGGGGTCTCCTGCACATGCGTTTCTTAAGTCTTCGGCCACACCTGCTTCTCAGACACCAGCTCTTGTGATTTTTACAGTGCCTCTAAGCTCTAAGCAGATCAACCCCTTTGTTTTTACTTCAAATATGACAGTTTTGTTCCTGCTGTAGAGACTTTGCAGTATCTACTCTCCCTGACTTTGAATCTTCAAATTAATGGTTCCCTTTTTGTCATTCACACCTCAGCCTCTATGTCCCTTCCTTAGCGATTGCTCATCCTTCCGCATTATTGCTCTGTTGTACTTCCCCACAGAGCGCTTCCACTGCCCTCTGATCCCCATGTCCTGGACTGCCATTTTGGGGCACTTCCGGATGTGCTTCCTTCTCTGCCGTGTATGATTTCTAAGACGCAGGGTCCACGAGGATGGACATTTCTCTTGCTTTATTCAGTAATATATCCTGAGGAGTGTAGGTGTTCTGTAAATATTTCTTTAATGCTAATCAAAGATTTTGTAGTTTTCTTGTTAAAACTATGAATTTATTATATGCCCAACACCGTTCAAGGTAAGGTCTGTGAAACGTGATGTTTTGTCTGCCTTCTTCACCAGTTTAGCCATGGTACATAAACAAAGCTTGGCAAACAGAGAACTCAGACATGTTGAATTAAATGATGCATTTCTCACAGGATAAGCAACTAATGTTAAGTTACTTCCAGATTTTATACTTTTCTAGTCTCACCCAAACATGAAAAGTACTTCAATAACTACCATATATCTAATAGATTCTAGTAGATTTGGATAAGTCTTTCCCAAGTTTATCAATAGATCATAATCAAAGTGACTTGAAAAGTAATGTCAAAAGGTGGAGAAGAACGATGATCCTTCACGTTTGCAGGCGTCCATGGAAGTGGACCCTCTAAATGTGCCTGTGACCTGTGTCTCCCTCTGTCTCTTCCCCTGCCCCACTCATGCTCGGTCTCCCTATCTCTCCAAAATAAGTAAACATTAAAAGTAAATAAAAAACATGCACGTGAAAAATTAAAATGGACAAATTTAGCAATTATAGTTTGAGAAAATGTATCCTAGTTCTAGAAGTCGACTGCTATATCAAATTCCTGCACAAGCATTTTTATTATGGAGTTGTTTGGTGTAACAAACATTGGAAGTATTATGAATGTTCTAAAATTAATCAAGCATGGTATGTTGATAAATGGATAGGACGTGATTTGTAGTCACCAAAATAAATGAGATAGATCCATACTTTCTAACATGGACATATTTGGATAATTAGAGTGTTAAAGCTGAAACAGGGTTTAAAATATATAGCATGATTTATTTGATAATATTTATAGTTAGCGTCTATCCTAGATATGTAAACTAAATAGCTCATGCAATACTTTAATGTATTGTACTCAAAAATTAGGCTGAAATAGATGATGGGGAGGAAGGAGGGCACTTCTCGTGAGGAGCACCGGGTGATGTCTGGCCGTGGCAAATCGCTCTGCTGTGCACATGGAACTAATATTCCACTGGATGTTCACTAACTGGAATTTAAATAGGAATCCAATAAATAAATAAATAAAATGAATAGCAAGAAAGGAAGAAAAATAGTGTTCGGGGCAATGCAAATTAAAAACGGCAAGACGCCCAGCTCCATACTCCCTAAATGGCTAAAACTTAAAATATGGAGAAAATCAAGTGTTGTTAGGCACGTAGGTCAGCTGGAACTCTCATGCAGCACTGGCAGGAAAGGTGACGTAAAAATGGCACAACCGTGGACGTGGACGTTCTTTGAAGCGATTTATGTGGTTACACACTTTCTTTGGGAAACATTTTAAGGTATTTATAAAATTACACATAGAGTGACCCATACAACTCAGAGGTCTCAATCCTAGCTTGCTTACCCGTGAGAAAGACAGGAATGTCTCCACTAATACGTACACATGAAGATTTATAGCAGCTTGCATTTCTCTGAAAATCCATGATTCTAACAGACAGGCCATCCAATGTGATTAATTACATAGGTAGGTATAAAAGCAAAGTAGTTATCATTCTCAATATACAGAGTAGCAGCATTTTTTGACGCTGTATTGTAGATTCCCTGTCACATCCTGAGCAATCAAAAAGCATTCCTTGCTTAATAAACTTTTTGGCCTTTCAGAGAATACAAACTTTGAAGGGATCCTGAACGCACTTATGCCCGCCTTTGCTAATACTTATTTACCAGACGTGCTATCTGCGATTAAGGTGTTCGGCTGCACAAACACAAACTAATGCCCCCGCTGTATATTCAGAGCAAGTTGAATATACAGCGGGGGGCATGACTTCGAACGCTTCCTTAACAACTTACTTCCTGTGCTACTCTGAAATATTAGCTTTACCTCCGTGTGCCGCGTTCCGTAAAACGAGTATAATCGTGCACTTCTCACAGACTTATTGTACGTCTTTGTAAATGGTTTAGCATAGTGCCTGGCACATGGTGGATGTTCCATAAATTTTAGTTTCCTGTTATTTTGATTTTAAAACTTGGACTCCAAGGTCATTCGGTGCCTCTCCCCTTATCCTAATCAGGCTTCACACCTTGAGGATAGCTGTTGATATGGCTCAGAAACAGAGGATGCAGGGGGAGAGCTTTGTGCATGATGGTTTTGTCTTTTAGGCTTGTCTTTCTGGAGTCTGGTTTGTGATCAAGAGACAGGCACTGGGGCCAGTGGCCAAGTTTTGAATCTCGATTCCTTCATTGACTTCTGTCACTTAACTTTTCTATGACAGGGGAACACAGGAAGTCCTGTGGGATCATGGATTCCCATTTTTATACCATCGGGGGATTTCCGCAGCCTGAGCTAGGTGCTGTGTGAAGATTGGGGATGGTTAAGTAGGTATGCCTGCCCTTGTTTTGTGAAGCTGGAGAAGGGCTGTGGATGACTCGGCAAGTTCTCAGGCAGACCGTTTCTCTTAAGGGACTATATGGAAGTTACAGCGTTGACAGTGAAGTCCCTTAAATCTGTCTGTGCTTTCATACTCCTCAGAGAATCTTCACACACCCCCAGGTGCAAAGCCTCTGAGTTAGTGTACAGATTAAGGTGTCGTAAAGAGACCCCCAAATTAAGTGAATCGAGTAACTCAGAACTCCTTCTGCCTTTTTGTCCGTTGTCTCCATGTGTGTGTTCCTTGACGCATTGTTGACTCTAACTCTTGCCACTTTCTGCTGACTGCCTGCAGAAAAGGAGAAGAGAAAATGGAATGCAAACTGGTTTCATCAACACGCGCTACCGAAGTTGTGCCGAACCTTCCACCAACTGTCACGGAACAGCCGGAGGCGGGGAGGCCAGGAGACGTGACTTGTCCCTGTTCGGCCGGTTGTTCTGAAACTGGCTCATTCTTCACTAAAAGGTGGAATATGGCAAAAGGGACTTGGTGGATGATTAGCAGACTAATACTTTTAAGAAGTTCGTCAGGTACTTGTTTTTACAATACATGGTTTTTGGGGCACCTGGGTGGCTCAGTCGGTTAAGCGTCCGACTTCGACTCAGGTCATGATCTCACGGTCCTTGAGTTCGAGCCCCGCATCAGGCTCTGTGCTGACCACTCAGAGCCTGGAGCCTGTTTCGGATTCTGTGTCTCCCTCTCTCTCTGACCCTCCCCCATTCATGCTCTCTCTGTCTCAAAAATAAATAAACGTTAAAAAAAAATTTTTTTTTAAAATACATGGTTTTTAGATATCAACTTTATGAGAGAGGGAGTGTGAGCAGGGGAGGGGCAGAGAGAGGGACAGAATCCCAAGCAGGGTCTACACTGTCAGCACAGAGCCCAACGTGGGGCTCTGTGTCATGAACCATGAGATCATGACCTGAGCTGAAACCAAGAATTGGACTCTTAAACTGACTGGGCCACCCAGGTGCCCAGAAACTAATTTCTGAATCCATGAAAAATAAAAAATAAAAAGGAATAGAGGACTATTTAAAAATGTACCTTATATTTCCATGTGATTACAATATCTGTAAGAATAACGCATACCTACCAATAAACCCATACTTGGCCTTCCCTTCCCCGAGCAACAAAATGACATGCTAACATAATTATCGTCTTTTCTGTAAAGCACGATTACCTATTATCTTTGCTTTCAGGAGATGAACCTGGTTTTCTCCTGAGAAAGTTTATTTTGGTATCATGAGACATGAGGTATTAGTGCTTTATTGTTTCAGGCTCAATATTAGCTTTTACTTACCCCTCAATATCAAGTTAGCATATTAATGTGTAATTTTGACTTGGAAAAATAATATTCTTGTTCTTAAGAGTAATTCAGAATTTTGTGGGCTGTTTGGGACATTTTTACTTCTTTTGAGATAATCCTGAATTATGAAATTTTTTGTATATCTGAGAAATAGTTGGTCCATGGTTCTACTGTAAATGTTTTTAGGGATGAGCCAGGCACCTGGCTTAGTTGTTGAGCATCTCATTCTTGATTTCAGCTCACATCATCATCCCAGGGGCATGGGATTAAGCCCATGGTGGACTCTGTGCTTACTGTGGAACCTACTTGGAATTCTCTCTCTCTCTTTCTCTCTCTCTCTCTCTCCACCCCTGCCACTCTCCCCTACTAATTCTCTCTCTCTAAAATAATAAAAAAAAGTTTTTAGTGATTTAAAGGCATTTACTTTCTATCATAGTTTTGCAGGTATATGTATTTACATAAATATGGTTTGAAATACAAACTACTCTTGACAGAAAATTTTAGTAAAATTAAAATTAAGTGTTAATTACTGAACCAAAGTTGAGTGCATAAGCTTCTTCCTTAAAGAAATCCCACATTCGACATTTCGGGTCACTAGGGTACCATTTGGACAGTAGCTGTATGTTGTAATTTTTCCACACAACACCATGGAGTATTGAAACATGACTTTGAAGTTGCTTAATCTGCAACCAGTGTGCAGTTTACCCACTCCCTGAGCTCTTATTACAGTTGAGGTTCAGTGGAAAACCCTTACGAATACACAGACTTCGAGCTTGCTTCACTAATTTTAGAAAGATGTAACTTACTTTTCAGTCTTTTTCTGGAAACAGTATGCCCTCCCTTTCTTCCAACACACCAATCCATATTCTTCAATGAAAAAGTATGTGCAGCATCTATGGAAACTGTTGAATTTAGTATAACTTTTCATAATAAAAATGATTTCTGTAAATGCATTTTGAATTATGAATTTCATCCTCAAAATACTTTCATTCTATTATTTGTACAATATAGGACCTCCAATGACATAAAAGCCCTTAAAAAAACCCACATGAATTTTTATTTATTTTACCTTTAGTAATAATTATACATCTTGTAGTAGTTTAAGAAAGTTGAGGGGCACCTGAGTAGCTCAGTTGGATGAAGATCCGACTTCAGCTCAGGTCATGATCTCATGGTTCCTGAGTTCAAGCCCGCATCAGGCTCTGTGCTGACAGCACAGAGCCTGCTTTGGATCCTCTGTCCCCACATCTGTCTGCACCTCTCCCGTTCATGTGATCAATTGATCTCTCTCTCTCTCTCTCTCAAAAATAAAAATAAATACTAAAAAAAGGTTGAGGTTATGGCAAAAAAAAGCAAATAAGCTTGAAATTAAAAATAATAAAAGAGATTTAGAAACCACTGTTATAGGGGCGTCTGGGTGACTTAGTCGGTTAAGTGTTCGACTTGGGCTCAGGTCATGATCTTGCGGTTAACGGGTTCGAGCCCCACACCGGGCTCTGTGCTGACAGCTCAGAGCCTGGAGCCTGCTTCCGATTCTGTGTCTCCCTCTCTCTCTGTCCCTCGCCTGCTCACGCTCTCTGTCTCTCAGAATAAATAAACTTAAAAAAAAAAGAAACCATTGTTATAAATGAAGGCAATTTAGGAAGAAATGTGTACAATAAAATAGTTTTATTTTGAAGTATTCACAAACTCACAAAATAGTTGCATATATAGAACAAAGTTTTTTTTCTATACTATTTGTGTGTTGTTGACCAGATGCTATGACCAGAAATACTTTACTACATATTTAGTACAAAGAAGGATAATCTACTACTTGATCTCAATAAAGCCGTCAAATGTGACAACAAACCTTGATGGACTGCTTCTGTACAACATTCGGAGTCCGTTACACTTTTCCCAATAATGCGCTTTATGGCCAAACAGCTCTGCTCAGAGGCATGTGTTGCATGGAGTTTTCAAGTCTCTTTGGTCTCCTCCAGCCTCTAACAATTCTTTATCCCTTAAGTTTACGACCTTGGCATGTCTGAAGATGCCGCCGAGCTCGGTTTTGTGTGATGTTTCTTCATGATACCGCCCAGGTTCAGATACCGTGGCGGGAGCTTCCCTGAGTCGGTGCCGAGTTCTTCTAAACGTGTCTGATGAGGTGCTGCACACTTCAGATTTCCCTGTTAGTGGTGAGGGTCGCGTCGCTCACTGGAATGAGGTTTGATCACCCAGACTTGATCACCCAGAAATGTCAGGTTTTTCCTGTGAAGTGGATACCTGTTTTCGTAGGAGTTACTTTGAAACTCTAACAGTCTTGTCTCTCATGAAACTCCAAGTTATTGATTTATAACACTTTGGATTCATGTTTTCCTGCTTTATTTGATGTTATAACCCATTATTTATTGTTGCTGTTGTTGTTGTCACTTTAATGGTCAAGTTTCTCCACTTAGCCAATAGGAATGTCTTTGGCTTCTGTGTGTTTCTGGCATACTTGCATCTCTGAGCATTTCTTGCCATCTGGCAGAAGTTATTCACGGATCGTCGTCCCCTTTTATATGCCTTTATCCCATATCAGGACTCTTGGTGCATTTCAGAGAAGGATGGGACTTAGAAGCCAAAATGTGAATCTCTGTGATGTTTGTTGCTATTGGGGGCTGCTGCTCCCGGCTCTCGCAGTGAACGAGCTGTAAAATGTGTTCTTGTTCACATTTCCACCTGAGTTATGCTTCGATCTGTTTCTCTGTGTCTCATCAAAAATCTTGAGTGTGCGTAGATACAGCCAAATCCAGTCTCACATCCCAGGGTGCATTCTTGTTTTCTTTCTTTCCATGTTTGTAACTGCCTTCTCTAACATTGAGGAAATGGCTCCATTTGGCTTTTATTTATTCATTTATTAGAGAAAAAGTCCTCCGTGTTTTCACCTCCCCGTGTGGATGCCACCCTCACACCACTCAGGCTCCGCATGCTCGTGTGCCCTCCCCGCACTCCTGGTGTTGGTCTCCGTACCTGCTTATGTCCCCGTCAGCTTTAGACGGTCACCTCCTGTCTGCTGTTGGACCGAGTGCACATGAGACGGACGGACAGTTAAGGCAAGGAGGAGGCGGAGGAGGAGAGCAGAGAAGGAAAAGGCACCACGGTGTGTCTGAATCTGTCCCTTTTCCATCCTCCCCGGTGTTACCTATTCTAATGCTAGTTTCTAATATGATAGGTTCACTGCACCAATAGTGTCTCAGACCCACACGCACACTTCCCGCCTTCTCGTCTGTCTGTGCTGTGTTCTGTGTGGTTCTTCTGTTCTCCAGGGTGCCAGGTCTGTATTCTGCTGATCATAGGCTACTCCTTAATTGTACTCCTTAATTCTGGATTGAGTTGCCAGCTTCACATACTGTGTGTGTGTGTGTGTGTGTGTGTGTGTGTGTGTGTGTGTCTTTGCATTTTTAACCTCTGGAAAAATCTTTCCTTTACAAATATTCCTGGATATTTTGACAGTCTTTCTTCATGCATAACATTTCAATACCTTACTTTGTATCTTGAAATACACTGATATGTTTTCATTCTGGATCTGGAAATTCCAGTGTATGCGGTATGATCTGCAGTTTGGTGGGTCTCCTACCTCTCACTCATGATGGATTATTTCCTCATGTATTTTTGTGAACTTTATGGTGGGACCGTGACACTTGCACTTTATTGGTGGGAATTTGTTGAAAGTTTAACTGCGTTTCTCCAGAAAGTACAGTTGCTTCTGGCAGGTCCCTCAAGGACTTCCAAATCTAGGACAATCATTATTTTTATTTTTGCCTGTGCATTGTTAGATGGGTACACGTGTTATGAATGTGAGCTCTAATACTATGTGATACTCAGCCTGTGGTTAGGGATCGTTAGGGCGGAATCTTCTGATTTTGTCTACCTTTAAGGAGCGTTTCTGCTTTTCATGCTTAGTTTGTCCATTGTAAGCATTGGTTTTTAGGAGACCCAGCTTTATTGGGGGGGCGGTCATTGCCTCACCCTTTCACAGTGGGGTCCTTAGATTATCTCTCTGTAAGACCCATTAAAATCTAAGGTCTGGGCTAGAAGTTCCTAGAGCAAAGGTTGATTCAAGGCAACCTCTGACCTCCCTGTATTCCCAATTTCATGTTATTTATGGCATTCTAAGGTTTCCTTACCTTATTACTAACACAACTGTCATCATGTGGATATATATTTTTAATTTTATTCAGTGTTTTGGTTGATTCCTGTAAGCAATTCCCCCAAGTTTCTCTGGTCACCCTGCCTCTCATACTGGCAGAACCCAAAATAAACAATGGATTTAAATCAATTTAAATAATCTTGAGACAATGTAGTAAATAGAATTACATATGTTATGATAGAAACTGACACATACTATTTACAATTGATAATATTATAGCTCTTTTGTTTCACTGTCCTTTGTTTCTGATCAAAATACTCATCAAAATCAGTATTTTAAAAAATGAAAGCAAAGGTTGATTGTTTCCCTCAATAACAATTTTTAAAATAAATCTACATGGTCAGATGACACCAGAATCTTAATGAAGAAAACTTTTTCTGTTTTTGAAAGAACATATTATTATTATACTCATAAATTAAATTTTGTGATGATAATTTAGAGATTTTATATTCTTTTCTTTCACACAAAGTTTATAGGATGTAAGGTATCTCCTTTAGGCTAAAATTCCATATGACAGAATTCTGTGTCTGGAGTGAGCTCTTGGAAAATTATGTTAATTTCTGCTCATCCAGTTTTGAATTTTCAGAGGGAAAGAAAGCTTCTTTTTTCCAGCATTGAAACTTTTCAGTTTTTTTTTCAAACTCTTTTCTTAACAAGACTTCTGCTTTGATGGATATGTTGACATTTTCTAAAAATGTATTGTTAATAACTGTTTAAAACTATGTAGCTGAGCAGTCAAAGGTCCAGGCCTCTTTTCCACTGAGTGACTTTGGCAATAATCACTGTAAATTTGGGCTGAAGAGACAGGTGACAGGGTTTCTTGCCGAAATGGTTTCCTATATCTGTCAGCTCACTGCTAGGATACATAGCAGTTCTGTTTTTTGGCAGTTTAGGTCTGTTACTGGTTAAATCAGCTGACAAGAAAATTGGGCTAATGAAGCCAGAAAATGAGTTTAAATTCTCAATTTGGTCAATTAACATTTTTTGACCCAAGGCCGCTAATGGCCCCCCTGTAGCCATTCTGAACTTTCTCTTATTGACTAGGGGGAAAAAAAACCCAACATTGTGAAGCATTTTACACAATTCAGAGAATGTTATTACTTATAATAATTTGCTTTATTTTTATCACAGTGCTAAAATATAATGATATACCGACTTAGAGATGAAATTAGGGGTTTGGGGCAAGCTTTTTTTGGCTTACCTTAGAGTGCCTGACTCAAGGGGAGTAATACCTAACACAGAACTTTTTTTTTTAAATTACTGGCACAGAGAGAGAGAGAGAGAGAGGGTGCGTGCACACACACACACACACACACACACACACACACACCAAATTCACTTAATTTGTGAGTTGGTTGAGTGAGAATTTAAGTCCAGAGATCTTACACTGTTGACTCCAGGTCCTTGGCTCTTACTGTGAAAGCGCACTTCCCGCCATACTTCCTGAGCGTTGTCCGAGCTGCGCACTGCTATACTCACGCATACCTGTAGATACAAATGAATCTTTTATTTTCACGAAGTTTTATGGCCTTGTGAAACTCAAAAAAATTGTACTGATGTCTGAATTCATTTTCTTCAAACACGAAGGATTAGGACATAAGAGAAGGGCCTTCACCTTCATGCCAACTTGTTCCATCTGAGAGAATTTTCCAACACGTATTTTAGCTTTTGTCTAACAGAATATCTTTGCACAAGCCTTCAGGGTACGTTGACTCATAAGGAACATATCAGTAATCCGTGGGGAAGCGTTAGAGTCCGTTAGAACTTCTGTCGGTGAGTTGTGAGTTTGCCGGGGATCGATGGTCTTTTGAAAACTCTTCAGAGCTTGGAGCTGAGAACCGCAGCGCCCTCTACAGTTAGCACCCAGTAACCTGCTTGCCCCACCCTGCTGCTCTGCTCTGTGTAACGTGAAATTTGAAATTTAATTCTTCTTAGAGCTTCAGAGATGGAATCTGCTCATAACATAATCATAGGACGTTTAGGGTAAGAACATGCAAATCGTAAAGCCATATAGCATATTTCCATTATTTAATAACCTTTATTTAAAAAAAAAATTAACGTGTATTCATTTTTGGGAGACAGAGACAGAGCATGAGCAGGGAAGAGGCACGAGGGAGACACATAGAATCTGAAACAGGCTCCAGGCTCTGAGCTGTCGGCACAGTGTCCGACGCGGGGCTCGAACTCACAAACTGCGAGATCCTGACCTGAGCCTGTGGGATGCTCAACTGACTGAGCCACCCAGGTGCCCCTTTAATAACCTTTTAATTATAAAATACTCCAGGATTTGAGGCAAAGTTGGTGTCAATATTCCGTTGAATATCTACACTCATACCACAACTCGGCAAACTCTGCAGAATTAGTGAAAAAAATATAAGATCTTTATGGAAGATATTAGCAGTGAGAACATTAGCCTTGAATGGCCTTCCATTTTTTATTTAAAAATGCACTGATAACCTCGGCATATGATATATACATATGCAACCAAAATATACGACAGTGTTTACAAGATAAAATTAATTATTTTTATGGATGGCACAGATTTTGCCTCAAGCACAGCCAAGGCTAAAGTCTCTTTGGAAAAGTCACAGGACAGTGACCTTAAGCACCATGCTTAAATTTCTAAGTGGAGATTGTGAGTTTACAGCCTGTACCTCTGTGTAGGGGCATATCTATTTTAAGGAAATATTAATCCTAGGGACCGTTAATGTACTCAAATATCAGAGAAATAAATTCTCCTAGGTAAGCCTTTACACTAAGTCAAACTAATCCAAATACGGCTTCTATAAAATTCACACAATATATTAACCATTTTAGATACAGTTTTATATTTCTAATGTTTATTTTTGAGAGAGAAAGAGAGAGAGACAATGTGAGCGAGGGAGGAGGAGAGAGAGAGGGAGACACAGAATCCCAAGCAGGCTCCAGGCTCTGAACTGTCAGCACAGAGCCCAACGTGGGGCTTGAACTCACTAACTGCAAGATCAGGACCTGAGCTGAGGTCGGACGCTTAACCGACTGAGCCACCCAGGCACCCTACAGTTTTTTATTTCTGATTGTCCTACAATAAATAGGTGATAAAACATAGCTGGAAATTTGACTATGAATATTTCAATATGTTTCCTGTGCTAATTTTCTCTTTTCTGTGTTTGGTATGAATGGTATGTTAACAGTGGAGTCTGGTCGGTTACACTCTTGTAAGACCCTTCATCTGTCTTGACGATCGTGCTTCCTTTTCCTAACCTGCTTGTCCTCTCCTACATCATCTCCTGACCCTCACCTTCAATGGCAACTCTGCTGCCTGGTGCATGTGGGGTCCTGTCTTCACTATTTATAGCTCTGAGGGAGGAATCTTACTCTTGGTGCTGCTGATGCAAACCCTTACAAGTATTGGATGTCACAAATTACAAGGTAGCTCACACAGAACCAAGTGCCTTTGGATTTTCCAGCATTATTTCAGGGCCGCCATTCCTCTGCCACGGCCGCCGGTCTACAAGGTGCATCAGCTGTCCTCACCATCGCCAGTGATTTCTGCCTGCACAGGGTCTGACGAGAGGGCCTCAGCAAATGCTCCAGGGGGACGGGGATATACTGTTACTTACCTGTGTGTTACTACCAACCGACCAGTTGCTTTTTATCACCTTTCTTCCTGCTTCTCAGTTATGTTAATTACAGCTAGCTCTTCTTTCCATGCAATGATCGTTAGCCCTTCCCCAGGATGTGGCCCTGGAAATATCCAACAATATCCAGCATGGCACTGAGCACAAAATCATATGGTAAATACATATCATTGAATGAACCTACCCAGGAGAAAAGTTCAAAAATCACGTGTATGTACATGAGCAGATACATGTGCATATCCAGTAGAACATGTGAATTTCAGGAGCTTTCCTGTTTCCCATTAAATTTATTCCATGCTTCTTAAAATTACTGAACCCAGCATTATATTGAAGGAAATCTCTCACTTTGCACTGTTTGCATATACATTAATAACTTTTTAATTGTAAAATACATTTTTTATTAATTGCTAAGTCTTTTTACAACTCTAGGAACTTAAAAGTATTTCACGTGTTAATTCGTCCTTTAAGCATTGCTAGATAAAGTGACAACAATGATACATGGCATACTGATACTGTCACCACAGTAGAGTTCCAGGAGAGTACTTGGCTAGTTTTTATTTTTTCAAATGTAAGCAAATTGCTGGTATACCATTCTTCACAGTTTATCTAGGGAATAAAATTAAGACTTCCAATTACTTCATTAGTATATTAGGTTCTAAATCTCATCCTAGACAGAAGAATTGTGAAGGGTGGTAGGCATAACTGTGGAGGGCATTTATCAAGCTAAGTAGGCAAGTGCTTCTCCATGCATGTCATTTTAATTTATACATATATTTAGATGCTTTTAGAGAAAGCTGGTTCACATGTAACATGTGCTTGCTTCTATCCAACCGATGAAGGAGTACAAGCTAACCTTGGCAAGGCCATTGCTGCATCCAGTGGTGATTTGGTCACAGGTACACACACATAAACGTATACCCAGAGAGAGAAAGGAAGAGAGAGAGAGAATAGGATACAATGGAATTTGGCGTCAAGAACACAATGAAGTGACACATAAGTTAGGAGAAATCATTTTGCATTTGGAAAGCAAAGGGGAAAGATTGATTGCCCCGTCCAACAATTTTATTCATTATAGTTGAGAAAGATGAATCCTAAACATCTTTCAGTGTTCTACCCAAATAATGGAACAGGTGGGTCAGCCTGGAATAGATTTTGGTTCTTTTGAACCAGTTCAGTCTTCCTTTGAGTCACCGATGTGGAAAAGATGGCTAAGATAATTCCTTGCATGAATTTAAAATCTCAATGGGGTGCCTGAGTGGCTCAGTCGGTTGAGCGTCCGACTTCAGCTCAGGTCACGATCTCGCGGTCCGTGGGTTCGAGCCCCGCGTCAGGCTCTGGGCTGATGGCTCAGAGCCTGGAGCCTGCTTCTGATTCTGTGTCTCCCTCTCTCTCTGCCCCTCCCCCGTTCATGCTCTGTCTCTCTCTGTCTCAAAAATAAATAAACGTTAAAAAAAATTTTTTTAAATCTCAAATATAGGATATGCATTCATATAACATCCTAATAACAACTGTTCAGGCTGTAAGTTGTTATAGTGATTTGTTTGAGGAAGTCTCTGAGCCTCAAATTGAATACGTCAAGCAAATATCTTCCACCTGGTAAGAGGAAGAATTTCTAAATATTTATCAAACTACAAAGCTCCCCATTTTTCCGAAAGTCATAGAGCAAGTGAGGAGAAGGATCAAGCTTTGCTCTCAAATACTTAACTGTGGATTCAACGTTCTTTCCAACTCTCCCAACAGTCAAGAGTTGAAGTAAGAGTAATGTTTTCATTTGGACAGGATTGATTTGTTGGATGGGCACATCTATTTATAAAAGTAACTCCTAAGTTTTAAATACATGAAACTCATTCAGTCTGTGCCTACCTTTGCATCTGTGTGTGTGTGTGTGTGTGTGTGTGTGCACGCACGCACGCACACATGCTCTATTTTAGTGGAGTCAAATGCTATTTCTTTCTAAAACTTGTTTATCATCTCACAGGAAAACCTCTCTGGAGAGAATGAATGTGAGTTCTGTGTGTGGGTAAATACACCAGCTAAAATAGAAATCGATGTCTTCTACTCCCCAGACTTGTCTCTATTTCAGTTTGCATTTGCGGGCAGAATAAAGATCTCACTAAACTTTAGTGTCCATTATCTCTTACAAACTGGATTAAAACTTGAGCAGAATGAAGTAGCTAATTCCTTCTGTTTCTGAATTTATAATTGAATAATTACAAAAACAAGAGACTCTACCATGGGGCATGACTTGTCTGATCTGATTTCTGGGCATCAGACTCTTTTGATAACACAGGCAATTATGAAAACAAGGGGTGAGTCTTCTGATTCTCTTACAAGTATTGGAAAATCACACAGCTTCATCAAGGGTATTCACACAAATAGCTTACACAAATTTAAATGAAGCAAAAAATGTACCCAGGGTTTTTTTTTAATGGGCTTAATTTTTCAGAGCAGTTTTAGGTTACAGAAAGTTGAGTGGAATATACAGAGATTTCCCAGATAGCCGTTGCCCACACACATGCACCATCCACCAGCCCAGACCTGTCATACCACAGTGGTTGGGTTGTCACCACTGAGGAGCCTAAAGGAACACATCGTTGTCACCTCAAGTAGGTAGGTGAGCTTAGGGTTCACCCCTGCTGTTGTGCCGTCTGTGGGTTTGACACATGTATGCTGACAGGTATCCACAACTGTCGTACAATCCGAATAGTTTCAGTGCCCCTGATTTCTTCTGTGCTCTAGCTTTCCTGCACCCAATCTCTGGCGACTGCTGGTGTTTATACTGTATCTATAATTTTGTCTTTTCCAGAATGTCATATAGTCAGAATTATATGCTTTATTTCACAGCTTTATAGCTCACTGTGTTTAGTGCTGAATAACGTTCCATTGTCCGGATGCCCCACGGTGTATCTATCCATCACCTACTGAAGAACGTCTCAGTTGAGTCCAGGTTGTTGGCAATTAGGAATACAGCTGCCATGGGCAGATTTTGTGGAGACGTAAGTTTTCAGTTCACCTGCGTAAAATGTTAGGAACACGATCGCTGGGTCTTATGGTGGATGTATGTTTAGATTTGGAAGAAACCGGCAAGCCGTCTTCCAAAGTGGATGAACTGTTTGCGCTTCCACCAGCAATAGATGAGAGCTCCTCCTCCTTCACACCCTCACGTGCAGTGGGTGCCCTGGTGGTTTGGAATTTGGTCCTTGTAACAGGTGTATAGGATTATCTCATTGTTGCTCTCATTTGTAATTCCCGAGTGCCCTTGGATGTGGCACTTCTTTCCACATGCTTATTTGCTGTCAGTAGACCTTGTTTGGTGAGACGCCTGGTAAGGTCTTTTGCCCACTTTTATCTGTTAAGGTCATTTGTTCATTTTCCTATTATTCATTCTTAAGAGCTCTTTGTATATTTTAGATAACAGTCCTTTGTCGGATAGCCTTTGCAGATATTTTTACCCAGTGTGTGATATGACTGTGTGCTGAAGGATGTGATTTAGTAGAAAATGTTTGGAGACACAGATGAGGAAAAAAAGGCAAAAGATGAAATCAAATCCATGGGGACTGGGTGGCAAATACTGGTACATCTGTGGGTAGGGAGATGGAAAAACAAAAACAAAGTAAAATGATAGGCTTTGAAAATGAAGAAGGAATGGGAAAGAAAGATAAATAGCATTTTTAAAATGATCTATCACTTGGAAGGGCCCCTGGGTGGCTCAGTGGATGGAGTGTCTGATTCTTGATTTCAGCTCAGGTCATGATCTCACAGTTAATGGGTTCAAGCCCTGCATAGGGCTCTGTGCTGATAGCAGGGAGCCTGCTTGGGATTCTCTCTCTCCCTCTCTCTGTCCCTTCCCCACTGGTGCTCTCACTCTCTCTCTCTCTCTGCCCCTCCTACTCATCCTTTCTCCCTCTATCTCTAATTATAATAAATAAATTTAAAAAATAAAAAAGAATCCAGGGACACTTGAGTGGCTCAGTCAGTTGAGCACCCAAATTCGGCTCAGATCATGATCTCACAGCTCATGAGTTCGAGCCCTGCATCGGGCTCTGTGCTAACAGCTCAGAGCCTGAAACCTGCTTTGGATTCTGTGTCTCCCTCTCTCTCTGCCCCTCCCCTGCTCACACTGTCTCTCTCTCTCTCTCTCTCAAAAATAAATAAACATTAAAAAACATTTAAAAAATCCATTACTTGAGACATATTTTCTCTTGAATCTGAATGTCTTATAAATATATAAAATTACAGTATATGAATATAAGATCTAGTTAAGTTAAATATCTTTCCCAGCTACTATGTGTTAGACCTGAGTTTCAGGTCTTACTGGGGCTGTAGCATAAGTCACCATGGATGAGTCTGTGTGTCTGTGTGAACACAGGCACACGATGTGTGATGTGCGTGTACAAGCATGTACGTGCATCTCTTTGGTCAGCATTTATCTGACTTTTATCTCAGCTGTATGCTTTCACATCCTTACACATTACTACATAATATTGCCAAGCAGCAATTTAGAACCAATTTTCCGCTATTTTGTTATGTCTAATTCTAAGAACAACCGTGGTATAGCATATGTTAAAAGTGTAATAAAATACATTGTGTTGAAGTGTAAGGAGTGATTAGGATATGCAGAATTTATAGATGTCATAATGAAAACAGATTACTCCCAGTACCATTCTCATAGCAAACTGAATTAATCAAATTATACATCCATTTTCATTTTCCAACACTCATTGCTTTAATAGCTAATAGGTCATTAAAAATGTGTTTACTTTCAAGCTGTAGTTATGTGCCTTTGGTTATTGAAATACATGGAAGGAGAATTCAAGGTTCTTTGGCACAATGAGAAAGCTGTTAACACAGTGTGATGCAGAACCTGCCCGAGAAAATGCAGATATAAGCAGCCGTTGGTGTAAAATTTAAAAGGGCAAACGCTGGTGATGTTCAGCTATAATAAAGTCCATAAAATGTTTTTATTAATCTCTGAGCATCGAGTGTGTTAGAGCAAAGCAAATGCGTAATATATCTGCTGTATGCCAGATTACCCCTCAGCAGAATGGACCGAGTCCAACAGACTAGGTGATGACTCCTCCATAGAAAAGACTGGTCGATCAGAGTGATGGGCAGTGCTCTGGGACTCATTCCCTGTCAGTCACGAGATCAATCTGTCTAAAGGCTGAGGGCTAGTAAATCACACAATATCAAGGGTAGGTGTCGAACATCAAAACTTATGTATTTTTTACAAACATCTTATTGAGGGTTTAATTAGGATGCAAATGCAAAAAAAAAAAAAAAAAGGGAAATGTATAAACAAGGCTTAAAAGTGACCCCAGTACACTTGCATGTCTGTGTTCTGAAACCAGGGCAGATCGAGTCTGATGTGGCCTCCAGATGAAACTAACAACACGAGCCCAGAAGCTTTGGAATATCATCTAAGTCAGTGCTGGTCTCTTCTGAGGACCCGGCAGGAGGTAAGTTGTAACGACTTTCTGTGCAATTTTCTAAAATGCTCTGTGATGATCGTTCTGGTGTCCTGGCCCTCCTTACTCCCCTCGTTCTAGGATCATCCTTCCCTTCAGGTCCTCACTCCGTGGTTTTTCCTACGTAAATTTCATTTTTGCTCGTTTCTGCCGCTCTCTGTGTGGCCCAGCCCGGCACACTCAAGTCCTTAGGACCCATCCTGGCAGCGCAGCTGGGGCAGAGCAGGGAGCATCCCTCTGTACTGATCCCACGTGATTTCTCCTGGGTCACAGTGTTGTGAACAAGCTGGTTCTAAATCTCCAGACTGTGTTTCAGGGAAGGAAAAGTTCTCTGTCCTCGTGGTCTTTCGGCTGAAAAGAGTTAAATTTACATGAGGCAGTTGAAAAGGAGAAGAAACCAGTTTTATTACGTTGGGACCCTAAAGGAATGACCTAGGCACAGGGTTTATGCTTTTCAGACAAAGAGACAATACACTTGTGAGGGACTGTCAGGACCAAGAAAAGTCAACTTCGGGGGATTCAGTTGGTAAAGAATTCTAAGCAGAATTTGGGCCAATGTAGTAACTTAGTAAGAAATAACCTGGGTTGTTTAAGCAGCCTTCTTGGCTCTAAATTTCCTGTCTCTGGTGATGAGGAGTCTGTTCACCTCCTGGGATGGGGAGGGGGCTTTCACGTGGGAGACGGATTACCTGCTTTCAGGACGGTCTCAGCATCGTAGTGTCTCTATGGTAACTTTCTTTACAATAATATTCCAAAGTGGTGCATTTGGGGGCAGGCTGTCGTCGGCCCCGACAGTGTTAATCCTGTAAAAGTCTTCATTTTATATAAAAGTATATCTAAATACTATTTCATTTCTAATTCTGATACTTAAAGAGACTTTTAGAAGAATTGAGAATAACAATAAACTTTAAGGCATTCTGTTATATATATATTTCAAAACACTGAATATGAATACATTGAATATATACAATCCTATCAACTTATGTGAATATAATATGTAATAAATCACATCAATGGCTATGGAGTTATTAATGCTAAAAATGATTTTGGAAAACATTTTGTTAAAATGAAAGTCAACTTTAGCAAAGAAAACTACCAATGATGGTATTTCATCTAAGCTATGCATGAAATCTATGATAATTTTAAGGCAAACATCAAACTGAGAAAATATTTGGATTAATGTACTAAATAACTAAGTATAAAAACACTCAGACTTAGTAAGAGACACATTAACACACCAAATAAAAATATAAATTTTAGATATTAAAAAATTTTTAGCAAGGACATATAAATGCTATAAATGTTTTCAGGTCATGAATCAAAAAGTTGATGTTTTAATATATCAAATTATCAAAAGCTTTTAAATTGTTAGATTATGGAATATCCACTAGGTAGGATTTTTATTTTTCCACTATTGCACATTCTGAACCACAGGGTTTTGGCAGTGAGAATGCCTCTTGCTGCAGGGACGGTTGGGCATGACCAGGTCAGCACTGCCCTTGTACCCCAGCAGCTGGGGCCCCACCACTCAGACCTGGTTCCAGACACCCTATACTTTGGGTTGCTTTTCTAAAGATTTCTCAGTTCTCTGCCGATAGAACGGGGAGACCTCATGCACCAGCCCCAGTCTGGAATTCAGTCCGCATTTCCCTCTCAGGGAGCTCGAATCTTGCAGCAAACCAGATGCCCTGGGGAGCTGGGAAGAGGGGAAATTATGCTTCTGTCCTCTTCCCGGTACCTCCTTGTCTAGCCTTCCTTCACAGAGAGTTCTGGTGACCCCCTGGCCTGGGACGGAGTCATCAGAATAGTGCTGACGCCCTCATTTGGATGATTCTCATTCATGTCAGATGCAGGTTATGTTCAGGGCTCTGCCTACTGGTCTGTCACTTTGAAGACTGAGCCACATTACGGGCATATGTATGGACTCTTGCTTCTTCCTATTACCACCCTCAAAGATTCGGAGCATAATTCCCATTCCTTAAATGTCATCTGCACATGTACCACGTGAAAAGTGGAGGAAAAAAGATTACCTTTACATTCTACAAGGGGTTAATATCCAAATATATAGAAAACGTATACAACTGAATATCAAGAAAAGAAACAACTTGACTAAAAAACGGGCAGACGACATGAACAGAAATTTCTCCGAGGAGAACGTACAGGTATTCAATAGACACATGAAAAGCTGCTCAGTGTCAGTCATGATCAGGGAAATGCAAATCAAAACCACAATAAAGTATCACCTCACACCCATTAAACTGGCTGTTACCAAAACACACAAAAAAATAGCAGGTGTGGGTGTGGAGAAGTGGGAGCCCTCGTACACTGTCAGTGAGGGTGTAAATTGGTGCGGCCACCATAGAAGGTGGTGTATAGGTTCCTCAGTAAATTAAAAGTGAACCACCACACCATCCAGCAATTTTAGTTCTGAGTATTTAGCTGAAGAAAACGAATGACAGCAATCCAGAGATACACGCACCCCGGTTTGTTGCAGCTTCGTTTACAGTAGCCAAGGTATGGAGTGGATAAAGAAGAGGTGGTGCATACACACAGCGGAATATTACTCAGCCACAAACAAGAATGTTGCCATTTGCCTCGGCATGGATGGATCTAGAGGGTATCATGCAGAGTGAAGTGAGTCAGTTGGAGAAAGACGTATATTGTGTGATTGCACTGATAAGTAGAATCTAAAAGGCAAAAGAAACACAACGACACAGCAAGAGACTCAGAGAAACAGGAAACAAAGTTACCAGAGCGGAGAGGGGTTGGGGTAGCTGAAGGGGATTAAGAGGTACAAGTTTCCGGGTATAAAATAAGGCACGGAGATGCAACGTTCCGCATGGGGCGCATACTCGGTACTATTGTAATGACTTTGTATGGTGACAGACGACAACCAGACCTATCTTGGGGATCATTTAGTAATGTATAAAAATACCGAGTGACAGGTACACCTGAAACTAATAGGACGTTTGATGTCAATTCTTCTTCAATTTAAAAGGAAGAAAAAACTGAAATATTGAAAACAAAATTGCCTTCCATTGGAGAGACGTGAGACAAACTGCCAATGTTCACATGCACAGGTATCATGCTACCCCATATGCCCTTTGATGTGCCCTTGGATGAAAGCTAGACTTCCTCTCCACGGCCCGCCTCCACCCAGTCGAATAGTGTCACAAACGCCAGACAAATCCAGATGGAGGGGACATGCTACAAAATACTTGATCCGCAGTCCTGATCCCCAGGATTATTTGAGGACCTTCAAGATCACGAAGAACCATGGGAGTCTGAGAAACTGTCACAGCCAAGAGACGCCCAGGGAGATGTGAGTTAGGCGCAGTGTGGTGTCCTGGATGGGATCCTGGAACAGAAGAAGGATATTATGCGGAAACGAAGTAAACCTGACAGAAGTGGGCTTCATTTAATAGTAATAAATCAATATTGATTGATTAGCTGTGACAAACGCACCTACTGAAAGTGATGGTTAATTTTCTGTGTCAGTTTGTCTGGGTCGGATGGTGCCCAGATAGCCGGTTAAACATCATTGCCGGCTGTGTCTGGGGGGTGTTTCTGGAGGAGGTAAGGATTTGAATGTGCGGGACCAGGGAAGCAGATGGATTTGCAGTAGAGTATGTATCCAGAACTATTGATACTATCTCCATAAACTTTCTATGAACTGAAAACTATTCTAAAACAAAAGTTATTTTGGGCGCTTGGTGGCTCAGTCAGTTGACTGTCCAACTCTAGGTTTTGGTTCTGGTCATTATCTCACAGCTTTGTGGGTTTGCACGGTGTCTGTCTCTCTCAAAATAAATAAATGTAAAAAATATTTTTAAGAAGCATTTACAAATTTTATAAAGTGAAACGCTATAAATTGAAGATAACGAAAATCACATCTGCTACTTCTTAGTTTCTTCATAAGGGAATTAAAGACCTCATCAGCTGTATGCGTACGAAGAGATTTTTGTGCAATGTAGAAAGAGTGCTACATACGAAATAACAGGAAGCTGTGAGCACAGTTTATGTGTCAGATGTCACACGAGGAGTTTGTGGTGGTATGGGAAGACTTCGGGGATTATAGATAAAAATTCGGATTCAAATCCCAACTCTCCTGCGGATTCTTGGCCCCATTGCTTTTCTTCCTCCGCTTCACTTTCCACCCTGTAAAATGGGGCTACTTTCATGTACCCCAGAGAGGAAATGTGCAAGGTGTTGAACACGAAACGTGTTTAGGGCATGGTAGCCTGAGTCCTTACTTTGTGGCAAGCCAGCACCACGTGTGGAGCCCATGGTAAAGTAGTTAATAGTAATGACCTACAAGGTCCCTTTATTCAGGATCCAGGTCATTTTCTAAAGGTCCCAGGTACACGTGTTTGAATATAGTAGATTTTTAGTAATCCTGAGTAAATGTCGATGCCTGTGGATGCTGAAGATATGCTGAAGTCCTTTTTGGTATCCTCTGTTTTTTAAAACGAATCAGCAACTGAAGAGTTTAAATACAAGCAATGCTTGGACTATAGCGGTGTGTGTGTGGACAAATAAATACCCTAACATTCTTCCTGAAACATGCTATACGTAACGTACATTTATCACAACCTTAATGCCACCTTGATTTTGAAGGCATGACTCTTTTGGTTTTCATAATAACACTTTCCATTAGGAATAGTTGAATAAAAATGTAAAAATACAATGTTACCAGATATAAATGGATAGTTTATAATATCTTTGATAATCACTATAAATTCTTTCAACCTGCTGTGTTTAATTTTAGGTTTATCAGGTTATTAAAATGTTTCCTTAGTAATCTCTCCCTCACCACATTCCATGTGTAATTAGAATTTCACTGGCTCAGCAATACTGTCTGTCCATGTGTAGGCACCCTCGCTGTTCCCCCACCTGGCCGCACTTAAACTCCTAACAAAGTGTCCGCTTGAACAGGATTCACATAGCTAGTAGCTATTACTTTTTTCTGTCTACACATGTCCATGGAGGCCACATAAGCATCACTGAGGTTCAGCACTAATACCAAGTTAAAGAGCATTTGTACCAAGGGATGGGGTGGGTGTACAACTGGCAGAGAACATGAGGTGTGTCACAGAGAACGCAGTGAGTAGAGCACCAGCCGTGAGCCTGGTTATAGGAGGGGCTTGGAGGGCCGTCCCCGTGGTGAGGTCCAGCAGTGGGGACTCTCTGGTGGGGACCAGCAGTGGGGACTCTCTGGTGGGGTACAGCAGTGGGGACTCTCTGGTGGGGACCAGCAATGGGGACTCTCTGGTGGGGTCCAGCAGTGGGGACTCTCTGGTGGGGACCAGCAGTGGGGACCGGCAGCACCTGGCCTGGTAGAGGAAGGGAAAGGACCTGTTTGGCTAGGTGTCATTAGGGACCACACAAGGGAATCTTTTAAAATTAATCCCACGCAGGGGCGCCTGGGTGTCTCAGTTAAGTGTCCAACTTCAGCTCAGGTCATGATCTCACAGGTTGTGGGTTTGAGCCCCGCGTCAGGCTGTGTCCACCTCGGAGCCTGGAGCCTGCTTCCGATTCTGTGTCTCCCTCTCTCTCTGCGCCTCCCCTGCTTGCACTCTCTCCCTCTTTCTAAAATAAATAAACATTAAAAGATGTTTTAAATTAATTCTACGCAGTATTTCCATATGCTGCACAACCCACAAGAACTATAAAGTTTCTGAGTATCCGAGACTCAGGTAGTGATGAGGAGTTAGCAGCATGATGGCGGGATCAACTCTGGGACTTTTGAAATCCAAGCAGAGTCCTTGTTTTTTGTCTTGTGTTCTGGGCGCCCCACCAGGGGGGTGCCTGTCCCTTGTAGACCTTGGGACACGGCGTGTGTGGGGTCGGGTGCAGGAGCCATGAACAGGTAGGGGGCTGTGGGTGCCTACACTACCTGGACCATTGCTCGGGGGAAAACTCACAGCCTTTGAGAATGTTGGTCCCTAAAGTTGCTCTTGAGCAGAAGCCGGTAACGTGTATGCCCAAAGGGATCAGGATTTGGTAAGGTTGACTCCCAGCCCAAAAGCCTAAGTGCAGAGGGGGGACTGCGGTGGCTAGAGGCAGGGGAAAACTACACAATGAGGGAGAGTATGTGTACCATGAACCTAAGAGTAGGTTTCAGATGTGCATAAGTGTCTTTTCTGTTGGAATTGCCCTTTATTCACTCCATACTGTTTTTCTGTAGCTGCTAATGGTGAGGAAACTATTAGAAACACTGCCTAATTTCGGGAGCAGTGTCAGGACTCCAAACTGGTAACCCGCCACGGAGGTGTCTGGGTGTATGTAAGCCAACAGAGGAAAAGTGGTCACAGCACCGTTGGGGGAGCCAGGTGCTGGGACTCTGTGCTGAGTGGAAAGGGTAGAAGTAGAGCCCAGGAGCCGGGTTGTGTGGAGAGCTCAGGGCCGCCTGCGGGCCCTGTGGGGGTTTTTTAGGACTAGGACGCACTCCCGGTGTTGGCGTTGGAGTAGTGTTGCCCACAATCCGTGGGAGTCTCAGGCTTGGCAGGGTAGGAACCTCAGAGGCCAGGCTGTCACATTCCGGAGCGCTTTGCCTGTGCTGTCTGTGATTTACAGCGTCCACACCGAACACGCGTGTTACCCTGACAATGCACGACCGTAGGCAACCTCGTTCCTGACCCCGTGTTCTTGGTTCTCGATGTTTGCTTTGACTTACATGTGATCAGCTGTTCCTTCTCCCACGCAGCTCTTCAGCTCTGATTTACTCGTAGTGTTGTGAATATACTCTAGGCTGACGGAATGTGGATTTATAAAAGCTGGGTCATGAGGTATACACAGTATTTAGAATTCATGTAATATTATGACCTACATGTAACATAGATTATAACAAGTGATATATATCATTTATAGTGTAATCTATGTGTTTTGTGTATACAGTGCATTATATACTCCATGTAATTTTATTAGTAGCCACAAATTGAAAATGCTTTCAAATTCTAGCTTTGTTTTATGCAGGGAAGTTTACACTTTTTTGAAAAAAATATATTTATTTATTAATTAATCTCTATACCCAACATGGGGCTTGAACTCATGACCCCAAGGTCAAGAGTCGTGGGCTCTTCCGACTGAGCCCGCCAGGTGCCCCAGACAAGTTTACATTCTTAAAAATGTCTGTTTTTATTTGCTTGGAAGAGAGTGCACATCAAAATAATAAATCCCCCTTTCAACTTACATTTGCATTGACACCAAATGCATTGTACTTAGTATAAGAGATGAGCCTCTCTCCTCTGTGTTCCTTTCTGCTTGAAACTCGATTCCATCACCGTCTCATGATTAATTTATTCATATTCAATCTTGTTGCTGGTATACAATGACATCTCAGTTATTAATATCAAAATCAGAACTTCTTCAGCATTAGATATGTGGTTTACCATGACTTTTGTACTGCATGTGACTAGTTTGCTTTTTATTCCAGAGGAAATCCATCTTGCTTTAGCATTTTCTTTGATTTTGTCTTCCAAGTTTTTTGACTCCTCTGAAGTTTATATATGTATACACACACACACACACACACACACACACACACACGCACACACACACGCACACAAACCTCTAGTATATTACTACTTTGGTGCAATTGAACTTTTTATTCTCATTCTGTTAAAGAAATGTATCCACTCCCGCTATTCGCCTGCTCTGTGGACTCTGCCCAATCCGTCTCCCCAGCACACATCTCTTGTGCTTAATTTGCTCTTGTCAACGTGGCATCAGTACCGTCCAGGATAGGTCCCTCTGCGTCATGAAGACAAGCCATGCTCTGCTTTTCCCGAAACCCATTTCCTCATGTTTCTGGACTCGATTATGTCAACGATAGCCCTTTTTTAGACCCGGAAAACTAATGCAAAGGAGAAATTATTACTGCAACATTTATCCTAGGCATTCCCAGGCAGACACGTGTGCAGATGGGAGATATGTGTTTTCTTGTTCAGTCACTGCTTATTTTAGTCTTTGCTATACATTTCAATATCTTGTTTTCTCACAAGTTGCAAAATGACTCTATACAAAGTTCCCATCATTTATTTTGTTTCATGTGCCATTTTTCTCTGATTTAATATGGAAAATATTTTCTGATCTCATGTAGTAAGAAACCTGACTTTCCCATTTTCCCTTCCTTTGAGATCTTCTACCTGTGCTATTCATTAAGTAAGACGTGTTTTAGGGGCTCCTGGGTGGCTCAGTCAGTAAAGTGTCCGGCTTCAGCTCACGTCTTGATCTCTCAGTTTGTGGGTTTGAACCCTGAGTCAGGCTCTGTTGACAGCTCAGAGCCTGCTTGGGATTCTCTCTCTCCCACTCTCTCCCTGTCCCTCCCCTATGCCCCCCCCCAAAAATAAATCAACAAAAAATTTTAATAAATAAATAAATGTGTAAAAAATTAGCTCTTAGGGTGCCTGGGTGGCTCAGTTGGTTAGGTGTCCAACTTCAGCTCAGGTCATGAACCCACAGTCTGTGGGTTACCAACCTTGCATTGGGCTCTGTGCTGACAACTCAGAGCCTGGAGCTACTTCAGATTCTATGTCTCCCTCTCTCTCTGCCCCTCCCCTGCCCATTCTCTCTCTCTCTAAATAAATAAACAAACAAACAACCTTTTTCTTAAAAAAAATAGACATGTTCTACCAGCATTTCCTGAGTGTCTTTGTATTGCCACAGATATGGATGGATGGATGGATGGATGGATAGATAGATAGATAGATGAATCAGATTAAAAGTGATTCTATCCTCAAATATATGACAGGTGAAGAAGGAGAGATATAATGAGTGGTAGTCCAGACAGGGGTAGGGGCAGGGGCAGGTGGAAATGGAGGGTGCCTGTGGGTGGGAGTGATCCGTGGAAGACAGGAGCATTTTATCATCTCACTGTGTACGATTCCTGGTGCATGGTAATAATAAAAACCAGAGTGAAATTTAGTCCGGTTGATTGCATTTCAAAATTATCTACAACTGCTGCACTTGTCTTATCATCTGCATCTTGTGGATAGCTCCTTCGCTATGTTACCACGACACTGGATAGAATATATAAATCTACTTGTAAGTCTTAATGTGTCACGATAGTGCCGTGAACCAACAAGAGAAATAGAGTAGCAAAGGAAAAGGACATCCTGCTGCTAGAGGCAAAGAGAGCCTCATAGAGGAGCTGATGTTTCGTGAGTGGCACCTAGGAGGTAACAAATGCTCAGTCGCCCTTTCTCAGGAAGGAAGCAGGGTTAGATCTCATCGTTCCAAAATGGAAGGGCTCCCGCTTCGCTGTTCTAGGAGATCCACGGTTGAGTTTACGCAGCCAGTCCTCTACGTATCCCTGCTCTCTCTGCAGCGATAGCACACAGCTTGCTCGTATCTGGTACTGTTGTTATCTGGGGTCGTGTTCCCGTATGGTGTTGAGGTCGCCCTGGAGGCTTTCTTCCTACAGAGAGAAGCTGCTTCTGCAAGTTAATTTCCTAGATGTGGAGCTGTCTCCGAGGGAAACCAGAGTAATTTTCCATTTAATTTGGCATTTTCTGGAAGAGTGACTCCAAAATTCAAGGCTTTTCTGATTAAATTCCGTTGCATTTATGAGGTTGGTTTTCTGCCTCAGGGCTGAGCTGTGAAGCCGCTTGGAATGAATGACGGACCCGAGCCCGCAGGCGCGCCAGGCACCTGCAGCCTCCCAGCTGCAGAGAGCCTCCCGGCTGCAGCAGGGAGTCCGGTGTCGCACCTAGAAAACATACTCTGACGAGACTCTCAGTGTAGACAGAGCCGTTTGTCACAGTTTCATCTGTTCCGGGCCATAGAAATGGGCAGGTCACAGAGGAGATGGGCAGTATCTACGATATCTCTTGACAATATTAAAAAATCTGTTCACTTTTGTGAGGATTGTATTCAATTTTATTTTTTATCATAATTCTCTTGTGCGTTGAAAATACACACATGGAATTCTTTAATCAATTCAAAAATTATACTTAGTGGAAGGGTTGCCAGCCTCCCAGTGAGCACACCTGCTCGCTGTGCCTTTCTGCTTCCGTGTTAAAGGGTAAATTGTAGACAAGGGGAGAAGAATGTGTGGTTCTTCCCCCAAATAAACAATAATAACTGTGCAAAGAAACAATTCCGTGATGCGTTTTCATTCCCCTTTTTGTTTGTTTGTACTTACTATGCCGTGAGAAGGACAAGATTTTAAGAAATTACTAAAAAAAAAAGAAAATGAGTCTTTAAATTAATCAAAGTAGAAGCGCCTGGTGGCTTAGTCGGTTAAGCGTCTGTTGATTTCAGCCCAGGTCATGATGCCCAGGGTCGTGGGATCAAGCCCCACATCGGGCTCTGTGCTGACAGCATGGATCCTGCTTGGGATTCTCTGTCTCTCTCTCTCTCTCTCTCTTTCTCTCTCTCTCTCTCTTTCTCTCTCTCTCTCTCTCTCTCTTCCCCTCCTCCCCTTATGTGCATGCACACTCTCTCAAATAAAGAAGTAAATACACTTAAAAATTAAAGTGACTAAACACATAGAAAATATGATATGTAATGTAAAATTGAGAATAATTTTTATGTGTGAAGTTGACAAGTGATGTGAATATTAAATCAAAAAAGTGGAAAACGTTCAGTACCCGTAAAGTTTGTGAATAATGCTTTTGTAAGGTGCTGGTATAAATATAATGATCTTCTAAACAACTTCTTTTCTGTAGTATTTCGTAAGCTTTCTAAGTTAATTGCCTCCTGTATCCTGTAATTAATTGTCCTTTTGGGAAATCATACTAATTAGAGATATACAAAGAGATGTACTTTACAATAATTAACACCAAATATATACAATTAAAGGGAGCAATTCGCATTTAAGCAAAAGAATAGTATACAATTGTCAAGAATGATCTTTGAAAAATATTAACGTATTTAATGTGGATAGTGTTTGTGGCATTCTGTTAACTCAAAGTAAAGGTTCAAAATGCATATATGAGGGGCGCCTGGGTGGCTCAGTCGGTTGAGTGTCCGACTTCAGCTCAGGTCACGATCTCACGGTTCGTGAGTTCGAGCCCCGCGTCGGGCTCTGGGCTGGTGGCTCGGAGCCTGGAGCCTGCTTCCCATTCTGTCTCCCTCTCTCTCTGCCCCTCCCCCATTCATGCTCTGTCTCTCTCTGTCTCAAAAATAAATAAACATTAAAAAAAATGCATACATGATATACGCATTTACATGTATTCTATACATATAGAAAAAAAAACAGAAAACAAGTTACCAAAAAATTAACAATAATTTTCCTGAGTAGGAGGACTGCTGATGGTACTTGTTTGAATTATTTGTGCTTTGTTTAGCGTTATGTAGGCCTGTAGGCAGGTGATACCTGTAGGACCCAGAAGTGATTTTTACACCTGTGAAAAAAATAACACCCATTAATCAATCCAACGGCAAAGCCACTATTTTATTTTAGGAAAGGAGACTAAAGGAAAGAAGGCGATGCCCTCATCCGGGCCTTGCGCACAGTATGCTTTTGGTCAGTGTCTCTCCAAGCGTATGGCCTCTTCTTGAAAGCAGATACTTTTTCTTACGTGTCTTGGGAAAGCACCAGTGACCGAGCTCCTCAAAGGTGGTGAATGTAATTCTTAGGTGAAAACAGATAGGAATGTAATGAGACATCAAGTGTTACGGTGCAGTTCACTAGTGTGTGGCTTCCCCAAGTGATTTCCCTGGAAACTAAATCCCATAATGGGCCGTATGATCTTTACTTTCTTTGTTCTTATTGTTAAGAATGGTCTAAAAAAAAAAAAAAGAATGGGCCGAAAAGTTACAAATAAACAAGGATTTAAATATCCTGCCCCCGTATTGTTCTCCAGACCCTCTTTGTCTGTGTTGTCCATCGTGGGGCGGGACGGGCTGCGCACCGTCCAGATCTTGGTCTGCAAGTCGATGCACAGTGACCTCAGGCAAAACGCAGACACATGGTTTGCTCATTAGTAAAACAAATAGTGTGGGCTCCACTACCATAACCAGGTGATTATGAAGTATCAGTAAAGTAATTGATATAAAAAGCATAAATATACGCATACTATGCACTGTTTCCCTCACTATTTACTTAATATTGTCATCTTTCCCTTACTTGTCTGCTCTCATTAGGGCAAAACAAGTACCACAAGAAAGATTAAGTAAAATAAATTAAAAGTAACAACAGGGGCACCTGGGTGGCTCAGTTGCTTAAGAAGAGTCTGGTTTTGTCTTTGGCTCAGGTCATGATGTCAGGGATCGTGGGTCAAGCCCCGTGTCGGGCTCTGTGCTGACAGAGTGCAACCTGCTTGGGATTCTCTCCCCGTCTCTCTCTGCCCATCCCCCCTCTCAAAAATAACTAACTAACTAACTAACTAACAGGAAGTACTGTGCCACGGGACCTACCCAGTCCATGTCAGTGCTACCATCATCGGATTTCAGAAGAAAATAATGGGTTCTTGTAGAATGTGAGGATGTTATAGAATCTGAGTAAGATTATTCTCCAGGCGCCCGGGAGGCTCAGTTGGTTAAGTGTCCAACTCTTGGTTTCAGCTCAGGTCATTATCTCACAGTTCATGAGACAGAACCTTGCATCAGGCTCTGCACTGACACCGAGGAGTCTGCTTGGGATTCTCTCTCTCCTTCTCTCTGCCCCTCCCTTGTTCTCACATGCTCTCAATCTCAAAATAAATATGTAAACAAACAACAAAAATATAATGATATATCAATTCCTCCTTCTCCAAAAAGATGAGGCAGAAAACCCGTCACTTTTGGATTTCTTTTTTTTAAACCAAATCTTCCAATTTTATGCACCTTACTAGTAAAAGTTCCAGAATGAAGCTAGAAAACCACTCAGAATATGGTTCAAAATGCATCTGAGCCTGTGTGGGTATGTGTGTTTATGTATCTGTGTGTGTGTGTGTGTGTGTGTGTGTGTGTGTGTATGCATGTGTGTACGTGTGTGCATGTGTGTGTGTGTGTGTGCGTTTTGGAGTTGGGGGTAGGGTGTTATATGTGTGTAAATCCAAGTTTGATTAGAAAAAAAATAAAATTTCTCATACAAGTCATGGAGAACTCAAACAAGTGTAATTTCCTATGAAACGTTACGTAGCCAGCACATAGGTTTTACTCACAGGCTTGAGGTTGAAATGCTACTTTTCTTACTACTTTTTCTAGCAAAAATACCCTGCTTCACCCTAAGACTGAATTGTTTGTAAATCTTCTGAAACTGCCTAACAGTTCTATTTTTCTTAGGTTACTCTGCAGTAGCACTGTGTAATAAAAATGTAAACTGAGCCATATACATAACTTTAAAATGTGTAGTGTTCACATAAAAAAGAAGGGAAATATATGTGCAAAATAGTATCTCAACATTTAATCCAGTTCAGACTTATGACTGAGGTATTTCACATTAATTTTTTATTCTCACTATTCAAATTCTGGCACGGATGGTCACAGCACATCTCAGTTTGAGTCCTGTATTTTCAGTGGTTTTGATGAAGTGTAGTCCTACCAAGACAATGAAAAGGTACTTAACAGAAAAATACTTTACTCTGCTTCAGTTTTTAAATTTATTTTTTTTTAAATTTTTTTAACGTTTATTTATTTTTGAGACAGAGACAGAGCATGAACGGGGGAGGGGCAGAGAGAGAGGGAGACACAGAATCGGAAGCAGGCTGCAGGCTCTGAGCCGTCCGCCCAGAGCCCGACGCGGGGCTCGAACTCACGGACCGCGGGATCGTGACCTGAGCTGAAGTCGGACGCTTAACCGACTGAACCACCCAGGTGCCCCTAAATTTATTTTTATTAAAGTATTTTAAACTAAAAATTCAACCCAGCCCCGTACCAAGTGCTCAGCGGCTGCCTGTGACAGCTGTAGTCAACAGTCCTGGTATGAAAACCAGGGCGGCATTAAACTCAGAAAGCCAGAACAATGTAAATATGGCCACCGGCTTTCAGCTTTTTTGAGGAATTACTTGAAATATCCCACTGAGCCTTTATTAAAAAATCATTATTCAGCATAAAACAGAGGAGTAACACTTGCTTACAAATTTGATATCCATATTGCATTTTCTTTTCTGTTTTCCTCATTGTATGTTTTAAGTGAAATGTGTCTTGATAGATACTTTTCTTCTTTTATTGTGATAATGTTTATATTAAAAAGTTGAAGCTGAAGTCACTATTCTAATCAAGAAGCCTCAAGCCAATTAACTAAGTGCTCTACTTAAGAAAATTCAGCTTGGCTCCCAGAGCTGAACTCACAAGGGAAAATAATGTTATGAGAAAAGGAAGCATAAAAGGTTACATTATATGGTCGTATGTAAACTACATCATTTTCCCAGTGATTTCTAATGGGAATCCTGGAGGAATATACCTGATCAGACTAAATAGTGATAGTAGCTAGTGTGTTAGAGGTGCACTCCTGGAAGTATTACCTAAACTTGCTTTAATGCTAAGATTTCAGTTTTATGTCAAAATTGAATTAAATGTCCAGGATGTGAAAGGAAACACTGTGATTCTGGCATTTGTTACACACGGCATGTTGACATGCTTTAAGGTGTGAGTGTAACGTGACTATGAAGGTCAAGGCAAATATCAAGCATAAATGTCTGCCTCATTATCAAGAGTGGCTGTCTACATCACTCATTTACCAGATAACTATTCCATTCTCACTTCTCTTCTCTATAAGAACACATCCTTATGTCTTCTCTTCCTTCCATGATGGGAGAGTCCTAATGTCATCTGTCACCATATTTTAAATCACACCTACAGTATTTTTAATCATTGGTATTGTTAGGGGCTGAATTGTATCCCCCTCGAAAACACACGTTGAAGCCCTGGCTCTCATTTTTCAGAATGGGACCTAATTTTGGAATAGGGTCATTGTGGATGTAATTCGTGAAGTTAAAGTGAGGTCATACAGAAGCTGTATTGGCCCTTAGTCCAATCTGACTGGTGTCCTCCTGAGAAGAGACACAGACACAGGGACGAGAAGGAAATGCAACCACGTGGAGACAGAAGGGATTGGAGGTATGCAGCCCAAAGCAAAGGACACCTGGGGTCTCTAGAAGCTGAAGACCCCGGGGGTGGGGGGTGGGATCCATTCCTAGAGGCTCTCGCGGGAGCATGACCCCTTCCAGCCTCCAGAGCCACGAGGGGACACTTTTCTGTTGTGTTTAGCCGCTCAGTTTGTGGTACCTGGTTATATAGTCCTAGGAACTAATGTGGGCAGTGAAATTAAGAAATTATGTCTTGTCCTATTGAAAAAGTAATTCACTGTATTGTTGTTACAATGGTCTTTGTATTAATTTGATAGTGTTTAGTGACCACCAACTATGTCAGAATCAGAACAAGCAAAAATCATTAATTCATGTTCCCTACCCTTCATCTAGTAAGTTGCTGAGTAAACAGCTTCCATAAATAAAAGGTGCCAAAATTGCCCTCACGCTTTTCAAGGAAGATATTTTAGCAATATAGATGTCAGGACCTAGAGTAACTGCTCTTTGTTCTTTTAATACAGAGTTCATGAAAATTAAATAAAGACTATGATGCACAAGTAAAGGATGAGAATTACTTTACATGGCTTTTCTGTGGTTGGGGTTGATGGACTGCCTGATAAGACTTGAAAATCTTAAGGGCACCTGGGACGTCAGTCAGCTAAGCATCCGACTTCGGTTCAGGTCATGGTCTCATGGTTTGTGAGTTCAAGCCTCACGCTGGGCTCTGTGCTGACAGCTTGGGGCCGGGAGCCTGCTTCAGATTCTCCCTGTCTCTCTGCCCCTCCCCTACTCCCGTGCGTGCACTTTGTCTTTCTGTCTGTCTGTCTCTCTCAAAAACAAATAAACATTAAAAAAAAGACTTGAAAATCTTAAAATTACAAGATTTGGAAAGACCTTAGAGTTCCAGGAAGTGGGGATGCACACACAAGTGTTGTTTGTTTACCTGCTGAAAGATAATTACTGGGTTGACCTGGAACCTCCAAATCTGCCTCTCCCCCAGCTCTGTCCAGAAGATAGCAGCTCTCTGCTGCCAGATCTCATAATCCAGTGCACCTTGAGTTTCAGGAGATCTGGAGAAGTTGAAATCTGGCACGGGTTACGTTGGTGTGCAAACACACCGTTATGTCGTTCCTTAAAAATGAAGAAAAAACCAAATTATCAATGATGAATGGTTAAGGCCTCAAGTTTCTCAAAAGTTTCATTTTGGCTCCTTTTTGCTCACCTTTTAAAGCCCTGTTGAAAGAGACCATTAAAACCACGGCAACGTGGATGTCATAAGGCCTCTTCACTCCTGAACCCTTACTGCCACAATTGCTCCGACTGCTTATCTACGTGAAGAAAGCATTTCGAACTTGTCTCCTGTCATTTCTTTCATGAAATTTTAAGGTGAGGACTGTAAAAAGCCACCCCAAAATCCGGTCGGATGTGATGGTTTCGTGAAGTGAGGACCGGATTTAAATTCCAAGAAGAGACTCGATCAGACTTCATCACAAAGGAAGTGTGAGTCTCCCATACGACACAGTCACTGAAGAAAAACACTCCTTTTGTTTTTTGTTGGAAGGTCTTTTGTTGGGAGATCTACCCACTTGCACTGTCTGTGCCGAAATCTTCCTCTTGCACCGTGCTCTGAATTCCCCTCCGTAGAACATGGCTGGGGTCAACAAGAGCGCGCGTAATACTTACTAACCGTCGGCGCAGACATTTACGATGCACTTGGGATCGCCGTCTGTGTGTGTTGTGTGAAGCGGCGTTCTCTGACATCTACCCTTCGGCAGCTCGCGGGCCGACTCTGTAAGAGAAAGTCCACCATGACATTTCCTCGCAGCAGTCACACCCCTTGCCTTCCCGGGCGAATCGGTGTGATTTGTCCAGCATCCTTTTTGTCAACTATGCTGGCTGCCAGACATCGTCGTCCGGTCAGAGCCGTGAGTATTTTTGAAAAGGATTTATAAAACTGCTAGGTAGAGATTAAAACAAAATGGGAGACATCACTTTGCGGCCCCCTAATTAAGTCTCATCAAGCACTGTGTCTCCTTCCCGTAAGATTCCGGTCGAACAATTGGGGCTGCTTCTGCAGTTGCACTGTTCCAGCAGAGAGAACCAGACTCAGAGGCCCTGAAACACGGGGTCCTTAGAAGCCAAGTTCAGCCTTCAAAAGATGATGGTGCGGGCGTTTTCTGCATGGCTTTTGGTAACCTTGTCTTGCAGATCATCCACTTAGCTAACTTTCTCTGACAAGCAACGCTCCTCCACTGAATCTTTAACAGAATGCTGTGGATTTGTGCGAGTTCAGGTAAAGAGACAGAGTACCCCCTCCATGTGGTCAGGTCTTCTGTAAGCCTTCAAAATGTGTGGATTCCTTGTGCTCGTGACAGTGCTGTCATGACTTCCAAGAAATTCTTCCAAAAGGAGCACCGAAGCTTCCATTCTGGGTGTTTCACGTGGCAGCTTTGAATTCAGGGGACGAGTATTTAGTTCAGGAGACGGCGCTCTGTGATTTTGCATGCTGTGACACTTCTGTCTCTCCCGGACAGCCGCCATGAGAAGGCATCACGGCTGTGGAAGTTTCCATGGGAATAAGGATGTGCATTTGATGTTCCCTCAAAACATTTTTGCACTTCTGTAGAATCCAAGGCATAATTCTTTACAATAAAGCCAAGACAAATTTTTATAAACTTCAAGTAAGCTATGAAAGTAAGGCTATGGAGTGTTCGAGTTCCTGGATGAACTATTTGTAGGGAATAAATATCGGCAATAAGCAAAGTACCTATTATGTATTTCTTTCATGATGAAAGTAAATGTTCTTAAAGCTTTTAAACGTGTAGCCTGGGAAGAAAGTACATTACAGAAGTGTTAATGGCTTTTAAAAAAATAGTTGAGTAAACAGCATAGGTAATTATTCTGTAGGGAAATGCTGCTTAATTAAAACACAGCCATTCTATTAGCATACACACCTGCTGTTCATATGGCTCATTTCTTCCTAAAATGACTTAATTCCCGAATAGGGTTCTGTGTCCACTTCCTTGGGAAGGGTCCACTTGAATTCCTGCTTCCTTTCATCTGTGTTGCCTCCAAATCCTTTGTGTGTGTGAGAGCATGTGCACGTGTCTATGTGGGCTCCATGTATATATCTCAGGGAAGACGGATTTATAATGACAACGGGGCCTATGGGCTCTACGGTCCTGTATTTTCTCAAAGTGTTCAGCATCCAGTCATGATAGACTGCAGGTCACGGTACATCTTTGTGCGGAAGTCACAGGCGAAGCTACCGTCTCTCCTGAAACAAGACAGTTGGTACCCACGCAGGCGTCTATCTGGCACGATCTTGCTTCAGACTTTCCTTCAAAGACATTGGAAAGGCCAGCTCATCCTTGAAATCTTCTCCGAGGAGAGACAAGGCTTATTTTCTGTAAATATATCCAGTGCTCTGCCCTGCCCACCCCTTCTTCCCAAAGCAGTATAAACACTGAACTGTGTCTTTTGATAGCAACAACCACGAAGGTACCCACTAAATAGCACGATGTTCCCAGCACCGCACAGAATCACCATAGTTCGTTCATTATCCAGCTTCGTGTTTGGTTAGGTCGTGTGTGTATCTCTCTCTGTGCTTTATGTGCACATCGCCTTAAGTTATGTCCCAGCGTGTCAACATTTCTTACCCACTTTCGACTACTTCTCGCAAAGTCCTCTCAATATGCTTAACGCTTTCATCTTTTCGTTATTTGAAAAATGGGATATTTATTCTTTTATTTGTAGAATAAAGTGAACTGTGGATAAGAAAATACAATTTTCCTCCCAGGTAACATTTTGTAAATCAAATAATAATAATAGTAAAAATAGTACGAGTGTGGAAGCGAGTGTGTTTATCCACATTGCACTTAATGTGACACAATGAAAAGTCGGGATGTCTCTTCCTAATTTCTTAATCTAGAGTAATCACTAAATGTTTTTGTACCTGTGGAGGAAACAATAAGCATGCGTGTGCACAGGCGCTGACGTTTTTATAATTTGGGGTAACCGATGACATATTTTCTGTTCATAAACGATACCTTACTAATTTCTGACTTGTCTATTTTTTTTCATAACTCTGGCTTTCATGAGCAGTTCTGTCTTGAGCAGTTGCTTTCACACTACGTCCTTTGTTGTGTATGTACGTGTATTCATATTGACAATTCTCAGTAGCAATAGCCCACACTTACCCAGTGCTTATGGGTATTGCCATTTTACAGAGGTGAAACTATGGCATGGAAACATTGCCCTAGGTCTGGAGCCAGCAGACCGATTAAGCCGGCTCTGGAGCCCATGCCTCGGCCGCTGCCTTAGATGCTACTAACTAGTAGGCAAGAGTGCACTTGACTTGGTGTTCTTAATATCCAACATTGAAGACGAGCCCAGAGGGTTTTTATAAATCCCAAGGTTATTTCTAAGAACATCATGCACTTATTAATCAGATAAATATCACAAGCCTTGTGGTGACCTAAAAAGATTGGAGAGAAAATATGTAGCATTTGTGAAGTCTGGAATTGGAAACAAATAAGCTTATGGAAAATATTTTTTTAAAGGGGAAGTGGTATGGATTGGCTACTTTGAATAATTTGGTGAGTCCGGGGCACAGGGGCCGGCCCCTGGGGTGATTAGGGTGGGTCCCAGGGAGCCTGGGACATGAGGACATGATGATGGAGGTGGTCCCTGTGTGAACTGAATCAGATGCTCAACAGGGGACCCAGAGTTGGCTCTAGAGAGCACAGCACAAATACTTACTGTTGAAAGTCATACTGATTCACAGTTTCCACAAACATTTGCTTAGTGCCTTTAGGTACACACTCAGTTAGGTATTTGGGAGATAGAAATGAATAAGCCCTGTATGTTCTCAGCTTTTGTATATTGTAGACACTTGATAATCTCATGAATACATTTGCAATTGAGAGTGATTACTCAGGCAGCAGAATGAAACTTGGATAAAGACCTTCAAACTTAGAGACATAAATAAAATAGTGTTAATTTTCCCTCACAGTACAACCTAGAGTTAATTTGCCCAGAACTGTCAAGGGGTCTGCTTTCCATGTGGTCACCGGAGATCCCATTTCCTTCTATTTTGCTTTGCCATGGAGTTCTGGCTTCTCCATCGGGGTGGAGCTGGTTGACCAGGAACACATCCTCACTTCAGGAGGAAATCTCAGAGGAACTCAAACTGAGAACCATTTTACAAAATAACTGACCTGGAACTCATCAAAGTATCAGGTCAAGGAAACCAAAGAAACACCGATGACGTGTTCTAGATTAAAGAAGACTGTAGTGTGTGACAAATAAATTCAGCATGTGATTCAGAGCAGTATCCTAGAGCCAAAAAAGCAATGGCAATAAATGATGTATTGGGACAAGTGATACAATTTGATCAAAACTGGAAATTAGATAATAGTCATGTATTAGTGTTCAGTTTCCATATTTCTATAATCGATGGTTACACAGAGATTATCTTTGTTCTCAGGAAATACATTCAGAAGTAATTAGGATAGGGGCACCTGGGTGGCTCAGTCACTTAAGTGTCCGACTTCCCCTCAGGTCATGATCTCGAGGTTTGTGGGTTTGAGCCCCGCGTCCGGCTCTGTGCTGACAGCTGGGAGCCTGGAGCCTGCTTCGGATTCTGCATCTCCCTCTCTCTCTGCCCCTCCCCCCCAGCACTCTGTCCCTCTCTGTCTCAAAAATAAACATGAAAAAAAAGTCATTAGTTTAAAAGGACAGCTCAGGGGCGCCTGGGTGGCGCAGTCGGTTAAGCGTCCGACTTCGGCCAGGTCACGATCTCGCGGTCCGTGAGTTCGAGCCCCGCGTCGGGCTCTGGGCCGATGGCTCGGAGCCTGGAGCCTGTTTCCGATTCTGTGTCTCCCTCTCTCTCTGCCCCTCCCCCGTTCATGCTCTGTCTCTCTCTGTCCCAAAAATAAAAAAAAAAAAAAACAAAAAAACGTTTAATAAAAGGACAGCTCAAACACTGAGAAAAAGCATATACATACACACATTATATGTGCTATATGTGGATGTAATATATGTGATGTGACTTCCTATCTGAATATGTGTACATATGTACATATGTGCGTCTCTCTATATAAATACGGGGGGAGTTAAAATGGAGCACGATTGTTGAGGAGTACATGAGAGTCGCTTGAATTGGTCTGGCAACTTTTCTGTAGATTTGAGGTTGTGCAAATGATTTAGAGAAATTTCTGTAAGGCATAAAATGAGACCAGCTGACTGTGGGAAAAGGGGGGGCCATGGGGAGAAGAATCCAGCGGTGGCAGTGACTTGGAGACTGTGGGAGGCTTCTCAAACGGAAGCCCTGCAGGTGCAGAGCGGCCGGGCAGGTGCAGGAGGAGAGGGCAGTTCCAGCAGGCATATGCCCCATCTCCACCTGCTACGGCGACAGCCCAGCCGCGACCCCCAGGCCAGCAGGTTGGCCTCACTTGGAGCCGCCTTCCGTGAAAGAGCCTCTTCACTTCCTTCTTGAAAAAAAAAAATGAGAAGGAACTTGCACGTGTAGGTCAAGTAAGAACAGAAAGAAGAAGAAAATCTCATTAAATGAGAAGCAAACGAAATTGAGTTTCGGCAGCATCTTGGAATTGGGACCAGAAGTAAAACCCCAAGAACTTGCAGATGTTAATTCAAGGTGTTAGTTGACTTCCTGTGCAACTGTGGAGAGCTTACTCTTGGTCATTTTATTTAATTGTCCAGGAGCAGCAGAGCCTCTCCTGATGTCTGAATTCTGCAAATATTTAAGAAGTGGACCACAGAAAGTAATCTAAAATGGAGGCTGGGGGTGGGGGGGTCACAGTCCAAAAATAGAAACCCAAGGAAGACGTAGCCAGAAAAGCCAAGGGAGGCGCATAGGTTTCCAAGTGAGCAAAGAGTGGAGATGAGGCCCGAGAGGAGAGGCCGCTCTGCTGACCCGCGCAGCGTGAAGAGCCATTTCCCAGGTAGAATGGCAAGAATGCTGGCTTCCAGCACAAGTTGAATTTGTGAGTCCGGGGCACGCTGGGTGAATTTTCCAGGCCCTGGTGCTTCTGCTCTGTGCGCGTCACAGAGCTGGCGGGCTGGCCTGGGTCTCCTCCTGCCCGCACAGTGCGCCCCGTGGAGGTCCAGCGCCTCCCCCCCCCACTCCACATCAGCCCCGAGATCCAACAGGTGGCAGGAGCCCCCCCCCCCCCCCCGCACCAGGTGGCTACTGGGCTGTGCATTTCTGCCTCCAAATCCTTGAGCACCTAGGGCATGTTTGCGGCCCACTGTATAGATCTTGAGCTCTTCTGGTCGGAACCGCTGTGAAAATCCACCTTCGGAAGGAGGGGAGTATGTCCTGTCTCCAGGAGAAATGAAGGCACGAGCGCGCGTGGCCAGGACTGAGGGCAGACCCGCCGTGCGCACCTTGACCTGGAAGAAGAGACACCTGCCCGTGGCTCCGGCTGCGCGCTCCACACTTTCCCACGGAGATCCGGGAAGTGGATGCTTCCCAGGCTCGCCTGCGCCACCAGCTCAGGTAGGAACTCCACACGCCTGGGAAACTAAACCTTACCGGTAACTGTCTCCGGGACTCTGCCCAAGTGTCCAGATTGTCACCTGTTCCAAGGCCCCGATCTGAAGGCCAGTCCTTTGTGTTTTAATACACCAAATTTATGAAATGTTCTAAGAATTCTAGAATTTCCCACGCGGGCGATTTCCAGGTTGACAGGGCAAGAATCGGATTCCCCGCCCCTCCTGTCTGTGTTTGCAACCCCCCCACCGGACCCGCCTGTGCCCAGGTGTGCCCGCAGCCCTGCAGCAGCCTTTCACCGGACCCTCGGCTGCCCCGTGAAGGCCTTTCTGTTGTCAATGCTCCACGGGGGAGGAAACTGGGCTTTAGGGACTTTTGACGCGTTATTTGAGGGCTTCAGAGCAGAAAGGGAAGTGAGTCCAGCCCAGGCAATGAGATATCTGGCTTATATTTAAACCCTGGGCCAAATTATGGTAGCATGGGCCAAATTATGGTAGCATGATATTAGATTGCAATGCTTGACCCATTCCCTTCTAGAAAAGAAATAGCAATGACATAGATGAAGCAGAGGGGAGATTTCCATGTGATATAGTCCAATGGTTCTCAAAGTGCTGTTCCCACACCAACAGCCTCTGTGTCTTATGCAAACCGGTTGGAAATGCAGATCCGTTTGTCTCACCCTGGAACCAATAGTGAATCAGGAGCTCTAGAGAAGAGCCTCTCTGTGTTTGAACAAACCCTTGGGTGAATCCTTTAATTACTGAAATATTAAAAACCACTGCTATAGGCAGGGGTAAGTTTATAACCCCACACGGCCCGGTTCTGCCCCCACTTACTGGCTTGCTTTTAAATTTTATTGTGGGAAAAAAATATGTATCGATAATATAAAATGTCATTCTAAACATTTTCAAATGTACAATTCAGTGGCATAACCTTATTCAAAACATGTAACTATTACAACCATCTATTTCCAAAATTCTTCCATTACCCTAAGCAACATTTCCAGACTCATGAAGCAATAACATCTCTTTACTCCTCCCCGTAGCCCTTGGGAGCCTCTAACATATTTTGGCATAATGTTCTGGAGGGTTATCTTGTGGTAGCATGTATCAGAATTTCTTGTTTTTATGGCTGAATAATAGTTCTCTCTGTTGACGTACCGCGTTTGTTTCCTCCAGACATCTGTCAGGGTCACTGGGTTTGTCCCCCCTTGAACTCTCGTGAATAATGCCACCGTGAACGTTGGCGTACAACCATCTGTTTGATTCGCTGTCCCCCTTCTTTTAGGTAGATGCCAGGGAGTGGAGTCGCTGGAATTTGAGTATAAATTCTATGTTTAGCTTTTTGAGAAAAGGCAGACAGTTTCCACAGTGGCTGCTCCATTGAACATTCCCACCAGCAATGTGAGCGTGCTCCCGCCTGTCCACATCTTAGCCAACACTTGCGCGGTTCCTTTTTCTTCTTTTCTAGCCTTCGTAAGAGATGTGAAGCGGCATCTCATTGGGGTTTTGATTTGTGTTTCCTGAGTTGCTAATGATGTTAGATATCAACCATTTTTTTTAAATGCACTTCTGGTCATCTGTATATCTTCTCTATTTGTATACCTTGGGCACCTGTATATATCTTGTCTATGCTGGTGTTTTGCCCACTTTTAAATTGGATTGTCTTTTTGCTGAGTGGTAGGTGTTCTTTATATACATTGGATATTAAATCCTTATCAGATATATGACTCTCAAGACATTTCTTTCATCCTGTAGGTTGTCTTCACTGTCTTGATGACATCCTGTGTTGAACGAAATGTTTTATATTAGGATGAAATCTCACTTACCTGTTTTTTCCTTTGTCGCCCACTCTGTCAATGTCCTATCTAAGATTCAGTTACCACCTCCCAGTTAATGAAGTTCAACCGGTATGTTTTCTTCTAAGATGTGCATAGTTTTAGCTCTCAAATGTTTGGGTCATTGAGTCATTTTTTGAGTCATTTTTTTTAACACAATGGGAAGTAGGGTTTCAAATTCATTCTTTTGCATGTAGAAATCCAGGTGTCCCAGCATAATTTGTAGAAAACTGGTCTTTCTCCATTGAATGGATTTGGTAGTCATGTTGGAAAACAATTGGCCATAAATGGATAGGTTTATCTCTGGACCCGGTTCTGTTTAGTTGATAAATACATCTATTCTTAATGCCAGTACCACAGTTTTATGACTGTCACTTTTTAGTAGCTTGGAAATAGTGAAGTGTGTGGACTCTAACATTGTTCTTTTTCTTCAAGAATGTTCTGGCTATTTGAAGCCCTTTGTGATTCTTTACGAGTTGGAGGATTTGCATTTCCATTCCTGCAAATGACTGTTGGAATTTTGATAGAGAATGTGTTGAATCTTTTGTTAACTTTGGGTGGTGCTTCCTTATTACAACATTAAGTTTTCCGATTCATAATCGCAGGATGTCTTGTCATTTATTTAAGTTTCTTCAGTTTCTTTCAGCAGTACTTTATTGTTTCTAGCGTGTAAGTTTTCACATCCTTCATTAAATTTATTCCTAGTTTTTTTGTTCTTTTAGATACTACTGTAAATGGAATTATTTTCTTAATTTCCTTTTTGGATTGTTCATTGCTGGTGTGTAGAAACATGACTGACTTTTGTCTGATGACCTCGTAACATGCAATTCTGCATAATTTGTCCATTAGCTCAAGTAGCTTTCTGATGAATTCTTTCACATTTTTTCCTCCGTGGTGGATCATGTTATCTGCCAAGAGAGATAGTTTTACTTCTTCCTTTCCACTCTGAATGCCTCTTGTTTGTTTTCCTTATCTAATTGTTCTGTAAGAACTTCCAGTGCAATGTTGACTAGCAGTGATGAAACCAAGTACTCTTTTCCTGGTAGGGGACAGCTTTCAGCCTTGTATCATTGCATGTGATGGTAGCTGTGGATATTGTATAAATGCCCTACATAGTGTGGAAGAAATACCCTTTTATATCTAGTTCCCTGAGTGTTTTTATCGTGAAAAGGTGTTGCATTTTGTCAAATGTCTTTTCTGTGTCAAAAGTTGATCGTCTGCTTCTGCTTCTCCTCTTTCTCCTTCTGCTTCTTCGATTAATGTGCTGTATTACGCTGACTGGTTTTCTTATGTTGAATTGTCTTCGCACTCCAGCGATAAATCCCTGTTGGTCAGGATGCAAAATCCTTTTACGGGATTTGGTTTGATAGTATTTTGGTGAATATGTTTGCATCTATGTTCACTGAGGATATTTGTTCATAACTTTATTTTTTTGTGATATCTTTATTTTTTGTGCTCTCTTTATCTACATTTGTAATAAATGTAATGCTGGCCTCATAGAATGAGTTAAGAAGTATTCTCTTCATTTCTCTTTTTGGAAGAGTTTGAAAAGAATTAGTATTAATTATTCTTTAAATGTTTGGTAGAATTCACCAGTGAAATCATCTGGTTTTGGACTTTCTCTTCTTTGGAAGATTTTTTACTGTAGCTTTAATCTCCTTACTTGTTATTCCTACATTGAAATTTTTAAAAGTTCATCTTGAATCAGTGTAGGTAATTTGTGTGTTTCTAGGAAGTTTGTCAATTTCATCTAGTGGTCAATTTTTGTCATACCTTTGTTCATATTCTTTGATAATCATTTTAATTTCTGTAAGGTTAGTAGTAATTACCCCAATTTTGTTTTCCTATTATAGTTTTTTGCTTATTTTCTCTTTTTTTTTTCTTTGTTAGTCTGGCTAAAGTTTTGTCTATTTTGTTGATCTTTTCATAGACACAGCTTTTGCTTTCATTATTTCTGCTTTTTTCTATTTTCTATTTCATTTATCCCCCTTCTAATCTTTATTACTTAATTCTTCTGCTAATTTTGAGATTAGTTTCTTTGTCTTTAATTGTTCATAAAGTCCTAAAGTTGTTATTGACTGGAGATATTCCTCTTTTTCCCTTTACAGCTATAAATTTGTCTCTGACCACTGCTTTTGCTTCATCTTACAAATTGTGTATATTGTTTTGTAGTTGTTGTTTTTATTTGTCTCAAGGTATTTCCTTATTTCCCTTCTTTGACCCACTGGTTAAGAATGTGTTGTTTAGTCTTCACTTATTTGTGTATTTTCCAGCTTTTTTTTTTTCTGTTGTTGATTTCAAACTTAGTTCCTTTGTGGTGGAAGAAGATACTTTGGATGATTTTAATTTTTTAAAATTTGCCATGACTAGTTTTGTGGTTTAATATATGGCCTGCAGAATACGCATTCTACTGTTGCTCGGTGGAATGTTCCATACAGGTCTGGTGGATATAGTTACTTTATAGGGTTGTTTAACTCCACTGTTTCCTTATCAGTCTTTATCAAGATGCTCTATCCACTGTAAAATGTGGCACAGCTCAGGCTCTAACTCTTATTGTAGAGCTGTCTAATTGTCCCCTCAATTCTGTCACTGTGTGCTCTGTTGTTTGGTGCATATATGTTTGTAATTGTTATATATTCTGGATGAACTGATCCTTTTATCAGTATATAATGCACTTCTTTGTCTCTTGTAATAGTTTTTGACAAGGTCAGTTTATCGGATACTAGTAGAGCCACCCTGCTCTCTTTTGGTGACTATTTCATTACTATTTTAGATTTTGTTTCCATCTCTCAATTTATTTGTGACTTAGACCTACAGTGAGTCTTTTGTAAACAGTATAGTTGGATTTTTAAAAATCCATTACACGAATTTCTGCTTTTTTATTGGAAAGTTTAATCCATTTTCATTTATATAGATTACTGATAAGGAAGACTGACTTATGCCATTTTGCTATTTGTTTTGTGTGTGTATCGTATATTTTGTCTGTCATTTGTTTCCTTACTGCCTTCTTTTTTGTATTCAGTTCATATTTTTTGTAGCAACATGTTTTAGTTTTTTTCTTTTCTTTGTGTGTATATTTTAAAAATATTATCTTTATGTTGCCACGGGGATTATATTTCAAATACACCTTTAAAACCACCGCTTTTAATGAATGTCAACATAACTTCAATAGCATCAAACAGTGTTTTATACAGCTTTGCTGTCCTGTTTGTGTTGTTTCACAAAATACATCCATATCCATCCTATGTCAAATCATATAGATTCCTAATTATTTTAAAGCATTTTTCTTTTAAATCCTGTAGGAAATATAGGTGTAGTTATACACCAAAAATATAATAATAGTGAATTTTATAGTTGCCTTTGTAGTTACCCTTTCTGGAATTGGTTATTTCTTCATTTGCCATCACGTTGCTGTCAAATGTCTTGTTTTACCCTGCAGGACTTCTGCTAGCATTTCTCACAGGGAGAGGGTACTAGTTATGACCCCTTCGGGTTTTGTGTGTCTGAAAATGTATTAATTTCTCCCTCATTTGTGAAAGAGAGTTTTGCCAGATATAGAATTCTTGGTGGACAGGTGTTTTTTCTTTATTTCAGTATTAAATATATCATTCTTCTGCCTCCACCTCTGTGGTTTATGATGAGAAGTCAGTCCTTAATCTTACTTAGGAGGCTTGTACTTAATGAGTTGGTTTCCTGTTCTGCTTTCAAGATTGTCTAAGAATCTGACAATAATGTCTCAGTGTGGGTCTGACTTTATCCCGTCTGGATTTGTTGAGTTTCTTGAGTTTGTGTATTCATATATTTCATCGAATTTGTGGAGTTTACAGCCATTATTTTTTCACACATTCTTTCTACCCCTTGTTCCCTCTTTTCATCCTGGGACTCCCATGATGTGTATGTGGATCTGCTTGATGGTGTGTCACAAGTTCCTTGTGATTGGTTCCCACTTCTGTGTTCATTTTCTCTTTCTGCTCCCCACGCTGAATAATTTCTGTTGTCCTATATTCAGTTTGCTGTTTATGTCTTCAGGTTGCTCAAATTTTCTGTGAACTCCTCAGTTGAACATTTTTGTCAGTTTTTGTACATTACAGGTTCAGAATTTTTGTTGTTCCTTTATAATTTTTATCCTTTCTTGATATTTCATTTTATTTATACCTTATTTTCCTGATTTCATTTAGTTGTTGGTCCATATTTTTCTTTAGCCATTTAAGTAAATTTCAGATCATTGTTAAAGTCTTTCTAGGAAATCCTGTGTCTGGCCTTCCTCATGGATGGTATTTGTCAGTTTATTTTGTTCTATTAAATGGGCCTGAATTTCTTTTTCTTTGTATGCCTTATGATTTGTTGTTGTTGGTACTGGAAATATATCATAGTGTTGCTACTGTGGAAATCAGATTTTTTTTTAAATTTCCCTTTCCTAGGATTTGCTGTTTTTTGTTTTTTGTTTTTTGTTTCAATTTTTGAAAGATGTTTGTCTAGTGACTTTTCCCAACTATTTTCATGGAGAATGTATTTAATATCATGTGTTTCAGCAAGGTCTCTGCTACTTAGCTTTTGTTCAGCTACTGTTTTTACAGAGTTTTCATTGAATACAAGGAGCTAAAACAACAACCACACACCTCTTCCTGTCTCTTGCCGAGTCTCTCTGCAAACACACACACTTGTAGCCAGGCCAGCGCCCGAGTTAGAAATCAGCCTCCGGTGAGAGTGTAAAGTGTTCTCAGGTCTTTTCTGGATGTGCACCTTGCCCTTGGCAGGTGTGAGACTTTTGGAATCGTTCCTAATTCACAGGGATTTTGATTTCCCAGATTTGCGAAACAAAACCACCGCCTGATATCACCACCTGTGTCTATGGCTCTTCTCCCCAGGCCTGGGGGTCTGTGAGCTGTCACCTGGCCTCAGGCATCTGCAGGTCAGTGTGCCAGTTCTCCACTGTTCTGGAACGGTTCCCACCACTTTTTAGTCCTGGAACGTGTGGAGGAACCCCCACAGTGCTTCTGAGTAGGGCTGGCTGTGCTCCCCTGGGAGGCAGACCGGGGCCCCACACTGGGAATACAGGAGCTGTCTTCAAAACTGCTCCCCAGCTCGGGAGACACAGGACAAGGGCAAGTGAAAGTTTTCTTGTTACTTTTAGTTGGTTTTTTTCTTGATTAACATTGGTTTTGTGCTATAAACCTTCGACTGTTTTCCAGATTTCTGGCAATGTTTTTTTTTTTTTTTCGGAGAGTTTCTGCTTGTTTTTAATGTTTCTTTGGAGGGTGAGAAGCATGGAGCTGCCTGCTCCAACATTTTACTGACATCACTAATCCCCACCTGCACTAAAAAATAAAGTTTTATAGGAATACCACCATTCCCATTTTTTTACGTATCGTCTCTGGCTGCTTTTATGCTACAGTTAATTGAATTGTTGCAACAAAGACCAGAGATTCTAGAAAGCTAGGACATTTACTGTCTGGCACGTTGCAGAAAAGTTTGCTGACCTCAGCTATGGGCTGTCGAAGGCCAGAATTAGTAAACCCCAAATAGTGAACTGCCTGGGTGGCCTCCTTTTTTCTTTATTTGCACCTTCAAATTTACTGAGTCGACATTTGTTGAGTAATTAGCATGCACCAAATATTTTTCATCTCTTTCTGGAAATTTTACTTCAGTTTTATGGTTAAAAACCCTGAAATTCAGAATATTCCGGAACTGCTCCAGCCCAGCAAGCCAGTGAATCTTAGAGATGCCCTCGGGTGTGCTGGCCTCAGGGCCAAAGCTGTCCTCAGCTCACCCAGATAGTTGCATAGAAACATCCCTCTCTCTAACAAAGCGATTGGGCTTACACCTGACCTGTAAATCTGTGTAGGATATTAGGTGTATGACTATGCCGATTTGTGTCAGACAAGCTTGCGTGCTCACTCATCATCCTGAGTGTCAGTCAGAACCTGACTGAGCCTGTGATGTCATTACTGCCCCCCGGCTGAGCACACCAAGTTCTCCAGTGGCCAATTTATTTTCCTGCTCTTTATTAACCCGGGCAGCCCAAGCCTGCAGTTAGATTTAATCATATTAATGAGCCTCCTTTTTATAGTAGCATCGATGGAGGTTAAGGTGTTTGTTTGTGAAATCGCTGATGATATATGCAGAATGAGTGTATTATTTTAGATTGTATTACATCATGTCAAGGTACAGAATTGAGCAAAGTGAACGCAATACTCCGTGCTAGTTGGACCGCATTCAGAAATACTATTATTTCCTTTATCCCTATCAAAGGTAGAACGAATTGTCAAAGAATCCCCAAAATAGCTCTCACTGCAGTGGATGGCACTCCTAAGATCATCAGTGACTTTCGTAAAGATTTTTATGACATTATTCTTTGATAGTAAGCTGTGAATTTGATTACTTTTCTGTTTTGTGTCTTTATTAATTACAGATATCTCCTAACAATTTTGAGAAAAAAAAAACAAGAAGGAAAAATGGGTGAGAAGAATTAACATTACACATGTTTCATTTCTGCTAACCTCCACCGTCTCTAAAAAGAAATTTCAGTAGAAGCAGCATAACTGGTGAGAAGAGCATTGAATCCATGGCGGCGTCCAGTCCTACTCACAGCCTGGTGATCGTGAACTTGCTATGTAGTGAACACTGTGCTCCGCGTTCTTCAATGACAGAATCTCTGCATTAGGCGTTGTCTCTTCCTCAGTACGGTGCGGGCCATATGTGACTGCTCGGGGTGCGGGACTCCCCTCTGAGTTTAAGGAGGCCCCTAACTCCTGTGTGCCCCCTGCAGGTCCGTTCTGTACCTAACCCTGTTACCTGACCCCCAAACCTACAGTGTGACTGTCCGCTCGTCTGAGGTCCCTCGTTAGAAACTGTTTTCCTCAAGGCGTGAGTAGTTTTTGAATACCGTTTTTCTCGATTGCCTTTGCTTAATATCTGGCACGTCGCAGGCCATTCTCAAATACCTGTTCAGGAAAGAATGTAATCTCTAGTGCTCATTCCACTCTGAAACACATGCACGCGCACACACGCGCGCACACACACACACACACACACACACACAGATAGGTGATAGATAGTTACGTAGATAGATAAGATAGGTAACACAGGTTCATGGCTGCTGGTTGTATCAAAGTGTTTATCGCTGTTGTTGACTTTGGAGTTAACAGGCACGATTGATCTCATCGACACTAGCATCTGTATATCTGATGTCATTATCCCTGACACGTGTCAGCTAGTTTTTATGATTGCCTCCCATCACCACTACCCACCTCAGTGATCCTTAGTGTTCTATTTAATCACCAAAATCAAAAGTAATTTCCCCTATGCAAGTCTATTATGAATTTGTAAAAGATGGTTTCTCCCAGAAGATAACTTGTATTTTAAATAGTCATTGAGCCTATTTAAAGACAGCTTTGTATCACAAGCAAGTCTTGTTGTACAGCCAGTGGACCTAACAAGGCAAAGCATCGGGCTTCCAGTATTATCGTAACCCTAGGTTCCCTCCCTGAGTAAGGTATCGGTGTGCACACAAGAGATACATTGCCCGTGCTGGGCTGTCGGTCACTCTCTGCTTCACATCTCTTCTCCTTCCTACCTTTGCTCAGGTGGGCGGTCCTGAGGGTGGTCGAGTGGCCGTGGGCCTGGTTCCATCCCCTTCCCGGGGCACGAGTTGCACCCGGACGGTTCAGCGCCTGCCTCCCAATATCCTCTCTTTTTCCTCTAAGGTGGAGCAGACGTGCTCCCTCTGCCTACTCTTACGCATTTAGGAAATGGCACAAATTTCCCTGCCAAGTGGGAGAGGCCAGGTGAGGGTGATGAAGTTCACATATAGATTTTTCTAGTCATGAACTAGTGATATTTATTTTCTTCTATATCTCAAATGATGGTTGCTGGAGCACTTCTTCTGAAGCCTACTTCTTAAGACAAACAAGCACCCGTGAATCAAAGTGTGTAGGTGGTTTTAGGTAAAAAAGTGAATATATTGGCTTTGACATCTGTGCTCTGTGGGTTCCAGTCTCCAAATTGTCTAGCTTGTGGTGTTTATGAGGTAGTGTATGTGAAGAGTTCACACCTAATTTATGTGAGTTCAGTCATCTGTCATAGAATGTGCTGGTGAACCGTAGGATGCACAGTCTATAGTCATACACACATAGAAAGATGACAGAGGGATGACAGAGACTACAGAAAGCAATTTCTGTATCTCTTCCATCTCTGCTCTCATTTAGCTATACGACTCCCGTGGGAAGAGACAAAGGTATTCTAAACGTGATTTTCTACCACTGTGTGTACACAGATGAATCCCAGAGAAATGCTTTTTCTCAGAAATAGTACTTGTAAACAAAATCTTAAAATTAGACAAACAGCAGTACACTGTGGAACAATTTTTGTTTTTTGTTTTTTGTTTTATCTTTTTTTCCTAATCAGTGAGCAAAGATGACTCATTCAATCAGTGAGTCTTTTCAGAGAGTATTAATATCAAAATTATTATAGAGTTTGATTTGTTCAAATTCAGTTCCTATAAAAATTAATGCTAAAGTCGTGACGATTCTGAATATCAGAAATTTACAACCAAATGTATATGCTATTCCTCTATTTCCACAACAGAGCTGATTTGGGGGAAAATGAAATGTAAAATTTTATAAATCAGATGTGCTTCATAACCATTTCTTTTTTTTTTATTTTTTGTTTAAATTTTTTTTAACGTTTATTTATTTTTGAGACAGAGAGAGACAGAGCATGAACGGGGGAGGGGCAGAGAGAGAGGGAGACACAGAATCCGAAGCAGGCTCCAGGCTCCGAGCCATCAGCCCAGAGCCCGATGCAGGGCTCGAACTCACGGAACGTGAGATCGTGACCTGAGCTGAAGTCGGACGCTTAACTGACTGAGCCACCCAGGCGCCCCTATAACCATTTCTGTAAGAGAAAGATCCTCTTGTGACTTCTAGAAATAAATAGCACAAATATAAGATAACTAAATAACTGCCAGACCAGAGAAATTTGTATTCTCTTTTTCCTTTTTTTTTTTTTTTTATAACTAAGGAAGGAAATAGTTAGAACTAGCCTAATTGGATGGCAAAATATCCATTGAAATAATGTTTCATAAAGTGAATGATTTAAAATGAAGCAAATGGATGCAGTTTTTGGATGTGTAAGTGTAAAAGATGGCCACTGTGAATGCCTCATGGCTTCCTTGATAAAGCCACAGCTGGTCACCCTGACAAGTGGAATATATGTAATTCTTTTTTTTTTTCTTTTTCAAGTTTTTATTAAATTTCAGTTAGCGTTCAGGGTAATATAGTTTTAGGTGTGGAATTTAGTGATTCGGTACTTCCATACATCACCCGGGGCTCTCACAGCACGTGCTCTCCTCAACACCCCATCACCTGTTTCCCCCCACCCCCCCATCCTCCCCATCAACCCTCAGCTTCTCCTCTGTAGTTGAGTCTGTTTTCTGGTTTGTACTGGAATACGTGTAATTCTAAACTGAGGGTGGTCAGAACTCCTTCCTGAGCTCACATTATGGATGGGTTCATTTCACATTTGGGAACATCTTTTTGTTTGGGGAACTGAAGTGTCTCTTTTCTGAGCTTACGTCACATTGTGTGAGGGACCGCATGTAAGTAATGTCGACATTGAGCGGGGTGTCATTCTGTCTGTGGCTGACGTGGCGGGAAATGTCTGGGACTTGTCAGGCACATTCACAACCCTGCTAAGTGGGCCGGTCTCCAGTAGTCAAGTGAGTATGGCTGAATTTGTTTTAGTCCTGAAAAATGAAGCTTCCGTTTGATTTACCCAATCCACAGACAGTCAACTCTCTACTCCGAGTACTTGAAGCAATTTACATAAATTAATATATAATAAAGTTAGGCTTTTTATTATTCCCACTTTATAAATGAGAAAACTCAAGTCTACTCTGTTTAACCCAAATCACAGTCAGTGGCAGAATCCAAGATGAAAAATTCTGTCTGTTCCCAAGAATTGTGTTCTTTAGATACTGACATTTTGTATAATTATCAATTTAAGTACATGGGGTCTGCGGTACGTTCTTTGCTGACCTCAGAAGACTTCATGCTGACAAGAGTTTGTCTGAAGTTTCATTTTCTATCAGTCTACATTAGTATAAATCAAACCAGCGAGGTGACCCCGCTAAATAAAGATATTAAAAAATGAGTGAATAGATAAATAAATGGATGGATGGATGGAGAGACAGAGATACATAGGTGCATAGATAGATACGGAGATTAAAATAAAATCAATCAAATTAGCAAAAGTGTAATTTGGCATGTAGAGAAACTCTTTTTAAATTAGGAATCCTACAACGCAAACATAATTACCTAAGACAAAAAGACTCAATCTGCTTCTTTCTTTTTTTTTTTTTTAATTTTTTTTAACGTTTTATTTATTTTTGAGACAGAGAGAGACAGAGCATGAACGGGGGAGGGTCAGAGAGAGAGGGAGACACAGAATCCGAAACAGGCTCCAGGCTCCGAGCCGTCAGCCCAGAGCCTGATGCGGGGCTCGAACTCACAGACCACGAGATCATGGCCTGAGCCGAAGTCGGACGCCCAACCGACTGAGCCACCCAGGCGCCCCTCAATCTGCTTCTTAAGATAGATTTCTACTTCAGGCTGCTTACATGTCCAACTTGGATCGACATTTAGGAACGATGGGAAATATCATTAACGGAGACGTTTGTAAGCAGCAGTAAGTCCAGTACAGAAGTCTTCATGTCCGTGTAAACACAGGGTAGACACTGACTCACAGGACAACGGTGCTTACGGATGTGTTCTGCTAATGGAGCAAAGCATCATCTCCGACTTTAATGGTGACACTTTAAATCCTTCCCCGCTCGAAAGGTAATTTCTTTTGCTTAATTACTTTTGCAGGACTGTAAGGCACTTGGGCTTTCTCCTCTAAATACAATTCTTTGCATTAATTCTCCACGTTTCTGTCAAGGTTAGTTAAGTGTCTTTCCTCTGGTTCTTTATGTAATGTAGGTAATGACACTATTTTATTTTCTATTTGGAAGTTCCTTAAAAACTGAATATCAATCCCCAGCACACAAAGATGCACACACATATACAAACACACACTGGCCTTGTTATTCAGTTGGTTAATTTGTTCATTAAAATTGACTCACAACTACACACACACACACACACACACACACACACACACACATGCCTGGCTTTTGTAAAACGCTCTTTTTCATTTGTACTTGATTTTTATGGCTTATCGTTTCCCACGTTTGACACTTTTATTTTAAGAAGGAAAAGCAAGTTGGTAACTTGGACCAAAGATACAAGATTTGTATCACTCTGAAAGATTTTCCCATTCAGAATACGTGCCATTTCAGTTCTTCTTTCTAGGGAGTGTTCAAATCTCTAGGGAAAAGTGGACACCACCTACTTTCTTTCTAATTTCTGACTGAGTTCACCTGAGTCAGAACTCTAAGTCAGGTGACCAGGTTAACAGTAGAGACACCAAACAGGGCTCATACTGGGGTACCCACTGACGGGGCTGCTGGGTCCCCACTCCTCCCCTACTTTCAGGTCACCATTATTGTCGCTGTTATTAAGATTCTCAGCCCATCCTCCCACTTCCGCTTCCACCACCACGCACACGTGCACATACACACGGACATGTACAGACACACATGCATACAAACACACGTGTGCACACGTGCACAGGTGCAGACACAAACACATGTGCTCGTGAACACACACACACAAACACATGCCTGTATACACATGTACACACACAAACGCAAACGTGCACAGTTTTTCTGTGCGTACCCACACATGGACAAATACACATAGAGCACACACAAACTCACACATAATATGTGCACAGGAATATGCAAACACAAACGCATGCATACACAGAAATACACGCCTTTGGGCATAATAGGGGTAATCCCACTGCTTCCACTCATGAAATCATTGAGAATAATTGAGAAAAATGGTTGTATAGGAATAATATTATTGGCAATGAACTCATGTGTTTGGAAAGGGTGTGCCTACATCTTACTAATCTTTGATTTTAGAAAGTTTATTTAGAAGATTTAGAATTTAGAAAGTTAATCCACCAAAAAGTACACTATTCATAGGGCGCCCATGAGCATCAATGTTGTAATAAAACTAAAAATCCTAGAGCAATAATCAGGGTGTCATAAGGGCTCGATTCATAATGAATCTTTCCTCCTTGTTCCCTTTACAAAAAGTAAGTGGTATACTCTGATAGAGCTATTTTTAATTTATACTTTATAAACACTCATGACACTTACTACCAAAAGAGATATATGGTTTAGTCCGTCTTATTTTACAGTTCAAAGTTTTACTTAGATTTACGGGGCACCTTCCTCCCATAGAAGATCTAACACCTGCCATCAAAATACGTTGTTACTTGAAATTGAAAAGTGGAATCATTTGATTACACTTCTGTCAACTTAAAATCGTCAGGAGGCAGTAAGTAGGCAGAAGCCTTTCCGTGGGATCAAAGAATTACAATTCAGGGAAGGCAGATTTGGGCGGCACCCAGGTTGTACCCCACTAGGGAGCAAAAGTCGAGGAGGGCTAAGGACAAAAGGGGGTGCTGGTGTGAGATACTTACAAAGAGTTTTGATGGCGTTGGTGGCAGAAAAGTGTCTTGACTGAGCACGACTGGCCCCTGAGGCTTTGCGACGCCAGACCTTTACTGCCATGAGTTGTGGGGGTTCCTGTGGTGCTGCCATCCGTTTGAAGCCCCCCTGACATAAGTGACTCCGTTTATTTCTCCTTTCCCGTTTCAAGGCTGCACTTGGTCTGTCACATACATAATATTTGACCCTTTAGCAGTTTACTTAAATCATTAACATAGATTAATCAGATTAATTAATTATACTTCTTAGTAGCACTAGGCCCATGAGTCAAGAGTCAAGGATTTTATTTTCAAATCTGTCACTCAGCCCTGGGTTTTGGGACAAAACTCATATTCGCTTCATTCCTCCTTAATAATGTAGCATTGTTTTCCTAGATGTGATAGAAATTAAATGCACTGTTTGAGCTTCATGGGTTCTAGTCTGAAATCAGAGAGAAAGAGTTAAAAAAAAAAAGAGAAAGAGAGGAAGGGAAGGGGGGAATGAGGGAGGAAGGGAAAGGAAAGAAAGGAAGGAGGGAGGGAGGGAGGAAGGGAGGGAAAGACGGAAGGAAGGAAGGAAAGGTGAAGAAAGCTGAGTCAAAAGGGATGTTTTGTTGTGTGTGTGTGTGGACGCGCGTGTGTGTGACACATGACAATAAATGATAAATGTCACATCTCGATCATGGACACTGTCAAATGCTGGGCATTGAAGATAGTTGGAGACAATGTCCCATCTAACCACAGCAGCAGCTGCTAAAATTCATGGCTGTCTAGGAAGGATATGAGTAGATATTCTGATTTTTCAAGGATATCAGAAAATAAGATGGTGTGTGAAATACTCCAGTTTTAAATTTTGGTAACTAATTCGATTATTTAAAAATGCAGTGATGACTTTGTAGCAAGCAAATATCTTGTCAGCCTAGAGAGTAGCAGTTGGTCATCTGTGCAAATTCAGCTTTCTGTTTGATACTTGAATTCTCTTTATAACACCACAAAGAGGTGATTGCTTATGCTGGAAAAAAATATGGATGGAATTATTCTTTCTTTGGCAAATGCTTCCACATTCTCTAAAAACAGAATTATTGTGCCTACCAAAATTATGAATCTTTGTTCCATCTCTTTTTTTTTTAATTTTTTAATGTTTATTTTGAGAGAGAGGCAGAGCATGAGCAGGGGAGGGGCAGAGACAGAGGGAGACACAGAATCCAAAGCAGGCTCCAGGCTCTGAGCTGTCCGCACAGCCCAATGCGGGGCTCGAACCCACGAACTGTGAGATCATGACCTGAGCCGAAGTCAGAAGCTTAACTGACTGAGCCACCCAGGTGCCCCAGTTCCGTCTCTTAAAGTAACATGGAGGCAACTTGGTAGTTTTGGAGCCATGGCATTCCTGTCCCCCCAGAGCTCCCGAGTTTCCTCCGCTTACGTCATGAGTATTTCACACGTGTGGGAGGACTTCCTTCACCGTCCTGGGCCATCTTGCCTGTGCTCGGAGCTGTGCGGCCAGAATACAGTGCAGAACGCTACTCGTGGGCCTCCTACTCCAGCCAGCAGTGTCTGCAGGTAATCTTTATGTATCTGGAAATATCTGAGGATTCTGATTAGGTCCTGCATCCGTCATGTTAAGTTTTTCTTTTAACTTTCCCGGAAACTGTATTTGCTAAGAAGTGACCGAAACAGCACAATCGCTAGAGATACCCTGAGCGTTCTCAACAGCACTCTGCGTTTCTGTCCTCACTGACTTTATTTCACCAACTTCTTCTGAGCTCCGCTTCCCCCTCTCTTCTCCTGAATGGAATAAACATATTTTAAGCAGTTTCTTCCGTCTAGCATGCCAGCCATCATCAGCAGTTTGGTCCACAACTGTGGGAAAGCACCGGGCGTCCCTCCTGTGAGCTCCCCGCACTCCTGCAAAGCCACTGGAGCGGTATGTGATCTCTGGGACGCCACCTTCCAGCACCTTCCCTATCGTCCCTTCTACACCTGTGCGCGACCAGAGCCCGTGATCTCAGGTGGGATGCTCTTGCCTGTTGCTCGGCTTGCACTTTCCTGCCCAGGCTATTCAGACGGTTATCTTCTGTCGCAGTATCTGCTTTGGCATTTAGCAGATGGGAGGTGCAAAGGGCTGAAGGCGGGAGGCGAGATACCGGGTGAGGGATTCCCTTTTTTCCTAGGGTCTCCTCGTCTAGTCCAGTGCAGTGCTGGCAGCTTTTGTCCTCAGGGCACAGCTCACTGCGTTCACAGCCCGCCTTTATTTGAACAAGGTATTTAACCCCCGTTGAGTCAGCCTCCCGTTTGCAAAGTGGTGACGGCCCAAGAGTCCAAAATTGCTACGGAGATTTCGAGTATGTGGTGCCTGGGATGCTTCGTGCGGTGTCTGACGTATAGTAAGTATTCCCTGCATTCTGGTCCTCGCTCTCACTGTTATTTTCAGGCCCCGCTTTCTACATCACCTCTGGGGCCGGGCTCAGCCCCTGGGAACGGAGTTACACCGCCTCCGTCCTAAAACTAGTGCCTAGAACATTTACCCTGACCCGGCTCTTGGAGCCCAGCTCCCACAGATGCAGGAGGGGACCATGATGCACAATATTCGAACGTCTGGAAGCGAACCGCCATTCTGTTTCACTTGCGGTTTAGGGCTTGATAGAATCTGGCATCCTGTTCCCTTAAAATACCGAACCTGCGTACTCTCAAAGTTCATCATGTAAATAGTTTTGACAGGAAAGTCAAATGTTCTATCCCGTGTTCTAATCGAACTAAAAATTGTTATTCGTACAAAGGGGATCTTCCTAGATATCACTTCTCCAACTAGAAGAAAAAAAAAAAATCCTAGCGAATGGAACAAATGGACCGAAAGTGAGAAATTTCTGGCAAGAGAAACCCTTTATGTTTCTGGCAGGATGCTAAATGATAGGGAACGCAAGAGCAAAACATTGTTTCGCTAGTGATTCTCCCGACCCTTTGCCGTCCGCTGTCTCTTCGTCTCCCTCGATTGTGTTCATTCAGTAGCACAGGCATGAGACAGCGGGGGCCGCGATCTTCCCTTCTGCTCCTAGAGTTATATAAGTGAAAATCATCAATAAAAGCCTGCTGAAAACCATCTTTTCCATCATTCTTTACATCAGGGCAGCTGTCAGGCACAGCTGAGCGCTCGACAGGCCACCTTTTGGGCCCTCCGATGTACTGTATTGATGACTTATTATTTTCCCTTGTAACAACTGTTATTACCATGCTGCAGACAGTAAGTGTCAGGTCTAGAGAGGCCGACAGCGGCCACATCATCGTTAGCTGGAAATTCCCAAAGCGAAGACAGGTATCCGCCATGCGGCATTTTATTTCACACCCTCAGTAGCTCACACATTTCATGGTTGGTGATAGAAGTCACATGCTGCGCTTAAGCGAATGGATTTTTTTTTTTTTTTCAAACGGTACAGCTGTGTTTTTCCTGTGTATTAAGTACTGAGCAGGTGGTGTTTTCCAAGCATTTATATTCAGTTTTTCTTCCATCATGAAGGACAGGGCTCAGAGATGTGCACAGTGACATTTGCAGTTAAATGACAATGAATAAAAGATTGTTGTGGATGCTTTGATTCAGAAAGCGCTTAATTTGGGACCGTGACAACAGAAGGCGGTGAGGTGGGGCAGAGCCCAGCCCTCAGTCATTCGGGAGCCGTTCCACATCCTCCAGCAGAGATTCGTCTTGTTCTTGTGGCGTGCAATTGGAGTGTGCAGCCGGGAGACGTGTTCACGACACGGTCTGCCCTTAATAGACTCAAGTGGCAACTGGTGAACATTTTGGGGGACGGGGCCCTGAGGGTCGTGCAAGGAGTGACTGTGACATGCGCAACACAGGCCACCGGCCATCCGCCTGCGGTCAAGGGCTCACGCATAGTCACCCAGTGGAACCAGTTACCGGCATCTCTCGTGCCTCCTCTACTCCGTTCTCATAAAAAACAAAACGACCAAAAAAGGTGTCAGGCTCAATAAGGATTCTGTGTGCCAGCTCACCAGCTCATATCGCCATTTTTTGCTTTCAATCTCCTTTCCTTTCCTTTTTAAATTCTCGAGTGTAAACACATATGTCATTTTGAATTTGCCTCCTGCGTGCGAATGTCAGCCTACAGGGAGGAGAGGAAAGTGATGGTAAGTGGGCCTAAGAACGAGCTGACGCGTTGAAGAGAAGTGACACGATTGTCTGTCCGTTGGATTTTCTCTACTGCTTCTCACAGCCTCCCACGCCAAATGGGCCATTTATGTTTTTTTTGGTTGGAGTCTTGGCTCAGAGGACCTCTAGCAGGTGGGAGGAGCCAGAAGTCTATCCAAAGCAAACAGACTTTGCAGGCCGCAGACTCAATGGGAGAGTCCAGTACGTGGCTCAGAAAAGAGGAACGCTGATGCTGGTCTTAGGGATTAGATAAAACAAAGTTAGGGAGATGACGTATGAGGCAAAACACAATGCAGAACAGGGACAGGTGACAGCAAATGGCGTACAAGGAGCGAGGTCAAGCACTTCGGGATGAAAGCCATTGAGAACTGTAGTAAGCCAGGCGGTTCTTTTCCAGTTACTGCCTGCGTGTTTTGAGAATGAGGAACATATTAAAGGATAGGGGCACGATTTGACAATATTGGAAAAATACAAGAGTAGAATTTCCGAGTTTCAGGTATTCAGGGATTTATGTATTATTCAAAACGCTATTTATGTGTGTTGATGTGATGGCTCAGAATTCTAAAACCACGTGGGGTTAATTATAACTGCACAGAATCCTGATATTACAATGGAATCAGAATGTATTCTGCTCAAGGAAGTTTTTAAAAATCAAAATCTACTTTTTTCCTGTCCTTATCAGGAACCCATTGAAAGTCCTACATTTTCACCAAAGGTTAATGGACTTATTTACATAATTACCCTTCTCAGTTTCCTAGCTAAATATGTTTATATTGGTGAAATACCTTCTTTCACACTCTATATTTGCCTTATCTCAAGTAGAAAAGATTTTTACCTTTTTCTCATAGGACTATTAACAGCCCTTCTGGGGGAAAGTAGAAAGTAATAAATGTAAGAATTTCCTGTCTGTTACATGACTTTTGGCCAATATAGAGCTTTGGAATGAAGGCCACGCAACCAGCTGTTTAAGGTCTTGAGCTCAAGCCAGTGTAAGACTTAGATTTCTTTTCTTTTCTTTTCTTTTCTTTTTTTTTTTATTTTTTTTAATGTTTCTTTATTTTGGAGAGAGACAAAGACAGAATGCTAGTGGGTTAGGGGCAGAGAGAGAGGGAGACACAGAATCTGAAGGAGCTCCAGGCTCCAAGGTGCCAGCACAGAGCCTGACGCGGGGCTTGAACTCAGGAGCTGTGAGATCATGACCTGAGCTGAAGTCAGACGCTCAGCCAACTGAGCCACCCAGGTGCCCCAAGACTTACATTTCAACATTGTCCAAGCTGCTTGTGGGGACACCCCCATAATCCTGTGCTTCATTTGCCTGTTGTAATGACCAACCGTCCGCCAGAGCTCATGGCACAATATCTGGACCATAGTTGGTGAGTGCCTTATTGGAATTGAGGTCATCATTCCTCTGCTGGCATGATGCTAGTCAGTGAAAGGGAACTTAAATAATTATCACTAACATTAGTAACTATGAAATAGTTTGAAGGGTCAGGAATTTTGTTTCCTAAATTGTGTTTTTATTCATACTGATTCATACTGGTAATGTAATTTTTGATCAAAGAGAGTATTTGTTTATTCCTAAATTTATACATATGCGATCGTACTGATATATTTTGTACATAAAAATATACAAACATAGATACTTTTAAATGAGATAAGAGATATAGAAATGACAGTCCGCCCTACTGGATCATCTTGCAGGGAAATAGTGCAGAAACCTGCAGCTAGATAGTAACTAAAATTCCTCAAAGGCCCACCATCCTGTATCCCTATATTCCTGCCTCTTTTATAAATGATTTCAGTTTTACATTATGTGTTCAGGTGACAGTAGAAGGGTTTTAACACACTTACTTACAATGTCTCACACTTATCTCTAAAATGGTCACTGCTGCATCAGAAACATTTAATGATGGAAAGGTAAAGTGATTTGTTTTTTTTATGTAGAGATTATTTAATTATAAATTATAAGTGATGTATCAACAAAAAGTCACCAGCCCTTCCTTTTAGACTTACATATTTAAAATAGAGTTGTGTTAAATGGTCTTGATATTGATTACCTTGCTCTGTATAAAGCATGAGATGAATCAGGAAGAGTATATTCTAAAGATTTGAGAGTTTTGAAAATTTTTCATTAATATATGAACACGTAAAATATCTGTACTTGTATTCATATATATTCTCCTGAGACATACAGATTTCTTGACTACTATCTAGAACAGTGAATGATCTGAGATTTTTCCCTACTTTTAACAATGGAAATGAATTATGAGAATTACCTATCAGTTGGGAAACATAAACAAAGAACCAAAAACAGTAGTTTATATAACAGTAACTGAGATAAAATCTTATTGTCAGCAACCTACAGAAGGTATTGAATACTATGTAAGTCACTGAGGCCATATTTTATTCGTTGTTATTTCTCACAATTGCAATTAATGCCAAGTCATTTGCAAAGAGTGAATTGACAGGTAATAAAGAATGAGACTAAGATCTAGAAAAACAAAATCCCCCCCTGTTAATTCTGAAATCAACTCTGATTGCTATGATAGATGAGAAATAGTCTCTTCATGGCTACTCACCTCCCCTAAAAGAAGAGTAATCCTGTGAACTTCTCAAAGTTCAATGGCCTGTTTCTTCAGTTAGCTATTGGAAAGCATTTAGGATTGTTAATCAATAATGAAATATTTTCTAAAGGCAATTGCAGTCACTAAGGAGAACAAAACCTTTGTGGATGCTATTTACTTATAAAGATGCTAAGCTATTTCTACTAGAAATCACTTAGTCACCAGTATTGAGTATTCTCTATGTAGTTAAAATGTTAATAGAGTCTTCAGTTGATAGAAGAATATGAAATTAAAAAATACGTTTCTTTAAAGATCTAACTCTGATACTGATAAATTGGGAATGACTTTCTTGAGGAAAGAATGCTTTGCAGAAAATAGTAAGAGTATACAGGCTGCAGCAGAGAAAGGAAATTGACATAAAGTCAAGAGCATTTACAAAGGTAGAGAGAAAATAATAAAGCGATACTACTTGGAGCTCTAAGGATTACATAGGTTTGCAGGAGCCCAGTGACTATTTCAAGAAATTATTACGTTGAATAAAATGAATGAACTATAGCTTTGCTCAGGATGGATGGACAAAATTGTGTATGACCTGCTGAGGGGGCACTGTAGACTCATGGGAAGGTTAATGAAATGAAAGAGTACATGTACATGCATACCTCAAAGATATTGTGGGATTCATTCCAGACCGTCACAATAAAGCAAATAGCACAGTAAAGTAAGTCAAATGAATTTTTTGGTTTCCCATTGAATATAAAAATTATGCTTGCACTGTAACATAATCTATTAAGTGTTTTATGCCTAAAAGTAATGTGCATATTTTAATTTAAAAATACTTTATTGCTAAACAATGCTAAACATCATCTGAGCTTTCAGCTATCTGCTGGTGGATGGTCCTGCCTCAGTGTTGGTGGTTGCTGATTGCTGGGGTGGCGTGCCTGTGGCAAGTTCTTAAAATAAGAAAACAATGAAGTTTGCTGCATCTATTGACTTTTCTTTCTCTGTAGCATGTGATGCTGTTTGACAGAATTTTACCCACGGTGGGACTTCTTTAAAAATTGGAGTCCATCCTCTGAAACTCTGCTCCTGCTTTATCAACTGAGTTTATGTGATATTCCCAATCCCGTGTTGTCATTTCAACAGTCTTCGTGGCATCTTCACTAGGAGTAGGTTCCATCTCAAGAAACCATTTCTTTGCTCGTCCGTAGGAAGCAACTCCCCATTCTGTTAAAGTTTAATCATAAGATGTGGCTATTCAGTCCCACCTTCAGGCTCCCACTTCTGAGTCCAGTTCTCTTGCCGTCCCACCACATCTGTGGTTACTTCCTCACCCATGTCCTGGTACCCTCACAGTCCTGCACGAGGGTTGGAAACAACTTCTTCCAAATCCCTGTCAGTGTTGATGTGTTGGCCTCTTCCCATGAATCATGGGTGTTCTTAATGGCATCTGGAATCCTGAATCCTTTCCAGAAGGTTTTTCATTTTCTTTACCCAGATCCCCAGAGGAATCACTATCAAGGGTGTCTGTAGCTTTATGAAATGTACTTCTCAAATAATAGGACTTGAACATTGAAATGACCCCTTGATCCATGGGCTGCAGAAGGGACACTTTGTTAGCAGGCTTGAAAAAAAAAATTTCATTGTACATTCTCATCAGAGCTTGTAGGTGATCAGGTGCATTGTCAGTGAGCAGCTGTATTTAAACTGAGCATCAGGTCTCAACAGAGGGCTCTGAACACTCAGTCAACCATGTTGTGAACAGATGTGCTGTCGTCCAGGCTTTGCTGCTCCATCAACAGAGCCCAGGCAGAGGGGATTTAGCAGGATCCTTAGGGGCTCTAGGATTTCTGGACCGGTACACGAGCACTGGCTTCAACTGCACGTCACCAGCTGCATCAGCCCCTAAGGAGAGCATCAGCCTGTCCCTTGAAGCCTTGAAGCCAGGCACAGACTTCTCGTCTCCAGCTGTGACAGTCCTGGATGGCATCTTCTCACAACAGGAGGCTGTTTCATCCACACTGAAAGTCTTGTTCGGTGTGGCCACCTTCACTCACTCTCTCAGCTGGATCTTCTGGATGACTTCCTACAGCTTCTACATCAGCACCCACGGCTTTGCCTGGGGCCTTTATGTCATGGAGGTGGCTTCCCTCCTTAAAGGTCACAAACCAACCTCTGCTCGCTTCAAACTTCTCCTCTGCAGTCTCCTCACCTCTCAGCCTGCACAGAATTGAAGGGCCTTGCTCTGGGTTAGGCTTTGCCTGAAGGAACGTCGGGGCCGGTTCGATCATAAGTCCAGACCACACAACCTTTCTCCGTATCAGCAGTAGGCTGTGTGGCTTTCTTGCCATCCGTGCACTCACTGGAGAAGCACCTGTCCTTTGCTTCAGGAGCCTGTCCTCTGGGTCCTCCACTTGGCTGATGTTTGGTGCATCCCTTGGCCTCGCTGTCAGCCTGTCTCAGCTTTGGACACACCTTCCTCTCTGAGCTGACTCCTTCCTAGTTTGTGATTCGTGACAGACCCGTGACTCTTCCTGTCACTTGAACACCGAGCGGCCATTACTGTAGGAGTATTAACTGTCCTGATTTCAGTATTGTTGTGTCTCAGGGAATCGAGAGGCCTGAGGAGAGGGAGGCGGGGGAATGGCTGCTCAGTGGAGAAGTCAGAACCCACACACACTTATCAAGTAAGTTCCCCATCCTACGTGGGTACTATTCGTGGCAGTTACAATAGTAACATCAAAGAGCATAGATCATAGATCACTATAGCAAATATAATAATAATTAAAAAGTTTGAAATAATGGGAGAATAACTAAAATGTGACAGAGTCACAAAGTGAGCAAATGCTGCTGGAAAATGGCACCAATAGACTTACTTGTACAGACATTCAGTTTGTAAAAAATGCAGTTTATCTGAAAAACACGATACAGTGAAGCACAATGAAATGAGCTTTGCTTGTAGTGATTAAGAATCTTTTTTAAAAGAATTGTCAGGACCACATGGCCTCATTGGTAAATTATTTCAAATATTAAATTGAAGTATGATACCAATCCTTCATGAATTTTTAAAGAAAATAGAGAAACTTCCCAACTTATTCATGAGGCCTGTATTATCCTGATACAAAAGCCAAATGATGAAATCTCAAAAAAAAAGTAAAAAGAAAAGAAAGAAAAGTAAGATACTCTGTGGACAATATATTTCAGGAATATAGACACAAAATTCTCAACAGAATGTTAGCACACTAAATTCTACAACATGTGAAAATGATGATACACATGGGGAAGTGGAAATTTTCCCAGGGATACAATATTATTTTAGTATTCAAAAAATAATCAATGTAATATATACCATGTTGTAGGTAAAGAACTAAAACTACACGCTCATCTCAATAGTTGCAGAAAAAGTGTTCTAACATCCATTTGCTATTAAAAAAAAGAAAACTCAAAAAACAAGAAATAGAGTAGAGCTTAAACTAATAAGGGTCATTAACAAAAACTCTACATCCAATGATATATCTAGTGGTAAAAGACTGAATATCCACCTTCCCCCCATAGGTAACAAGCCAAGGATGTGCCTTGTTCTTGTTGATTATATTCAGTATTGTCCTGGTGGTTCCAGTCAGTGCAATGAGAAAGAACAATCATAGAAGCATAAAGACTGAGAAGCAAGAAGTAAAACTGTCTTTATTCATAGATGATATTGTTATCTATGTAGAAAACCCAAAGGAATCCACAAAAAATATTAGTAAATTTTCAAAACGTGAGCTCAATATACAAAAGCCAGTTGTATTTATATGTGCTAGGGAAAAAATCCAAAAATGAAATTAAGAAAATAATTCTATTCGCAAAGCTATAAAGTGAAAATACTTAAAAACAAATGTAGCAAAATAAGTGTAAGATGTGTATGCTGGAAACTAAGGCACATCACTAAGAGAAATTAAGATCTACATCGATGGAAAGTCATTCCATGTTCATGGATTGGAAGCTTCGGTTTGTTATGCCGGTATTTCTCCGCAAATAGATCTCTACGGTTAATAGCATTGCTGTTATATGTTAGCTTTCATCATATTAGCATATATCTTTCCCGGATGAGCCTCAGATATAAATACTCGTTAATATTTGTTACATATACAATTATTTTAATATGGGATCTTTTAAAAATACATTAAAAAGGGTTCTCTGAAGACTTACATTGTACATAAGTATCCATTCTAAGATTTGAAAAATGAGCATGCTAGCGCTGCATAAAATTTGGAAGGAGAAAAGCGTTGTTCATTGACCAGCATGTCTCTGTGCAACCGCATATTTGATGCACAGGGATGCGGTATGATTTTAGAAAACTCAATAAAGCCGTTGTAAGTAAATAAACAGAGGAAAAATCTCCTTGGCATTGCCTTGGCTTCCAAGTTCATTTGGAACCATTAAATGATGGTCATAAGCAAGATACCATCTTCCTACCCATCATCTTTCTGCTGGGGCCACAGGGGCCACTCCAGGGCACTGAGCGGGGAGGGGGAGTTGGCACACATCTCCAGTCTCTCTCTGCTTCAGATGAAGAGAGCAGCCAGTTTAATTGATCAAATCTTGACATTTATTCAGCCATATTTTTTTTTAGTGCATTTGTCAGATTCTCCTCTGATGTCTTACAGCATGAAAGGACTTTCCCACAGGATGGAAGTAAGTACCTCAGTCATAAATGTTTTATTTTTCTCGTGTCTGACCCTATGCTATAAATTGTGGAGTTTACAGAACAGCTGAGACATAATCCTTACTCTGAGGCTTAAAATCTCACTTGACAGGGGAGGCAGATATGGAACAATAAAAACAAAGACGTAATGGACACAGGTGGGGTCAGGTGAGCAGATGCCACAGGGTCCCTTACAGAAGCTGGCTCATGTCTGGGTATGGGGAGAACCAAGCAGATGATGGAGACACCCCAGGAGGCTCGTACAATGCTAAAACAGCCTCCTTCAGAAAACACTTCATAGACTTCTGCATTTAAAATACGGCCTATTACAAATAGATATGTAAACACCACTTGCTTTCGCGCCTAACGTTATTTGGGGAAAGTATCTAGGATAGTCCTAAAATTTCTACTTCTCAGTCTGCATGCATCTACTTTCTCTAATTAAATAACAGGAAACTGTGCTTTCAATCATCAAATACTTAGCAATTAGGGTTGTTGTGGGTTTTTTTCCAAGAAATGCAATGTAGTAAAATGTGGCCTTGAAGAACATTTACTCCACTGTGAGTTTTCTAAGAAAATGAAGTAGGGGGGCGCCTGGGTGGCGCAGTCGGTTAAGCGTCCGACTTCAGCCGGGTCACGATCTCGCGGTCCGTGAGTTCGAGCCCCGCGTCAGGCTCTGGGCTGATGGCTCAGAGCCTGGAGCCTGTTTCCGATTCTGTGTCTCCCTCTCTCTCTCCCCTCCCCCGTTCATGCTCTGTCTCTCTCTGTCCCAAAAATAAATAAACGTTGAAAAAAAAAAAAAAAAAAAAAAGAAA